>NC_048301.1:22765426-22930260 GCF_013100865.1 Trachemys scripta elegans
CCCAGCTCGGCACTGCAACCCCGGCTCCTGGCCCGGCCTGGCCCCCGGCCTGGCACCGCACCGGCCCCGGCCCCGGCACCGCACCCCCGGCTCCTGCCGAGCACTGCCGGCCCCGGCCCGGCCCCGCACCGCCGACCCCAGCCCCAGAGGCCCCGGCTGAGCATCACCGAGCCCTCCCTCCCTCCCTGACGATTTTCCCGGACATGTCCGGCTTTTGGGGATTTCCCCCCGGACGGGGATTTGAGCCCCAAAAAGCCGGACATGTCCGGGAAAATCCGGACGTATGGTAACCCTAACTTATGTTTGTGAATAAAACAGCATGATTGTGTCAAAGAAATATGAATTCATAGAAAGAGTTACTGGTATGTAGAGCTGAATTTTACAGCCATATTTTGTGCAAGAAAAGGAAAATGCCTTGGAAGTATTTCAGGTTCAGAAAATAAACATCTGTTTATTTAATGAACTAAAGGTGTGTTTTTCCTTCATGGCTATTCATGATCCTTCATAGATCACATTATATGCTTTTTTTTCCAAATGTGTATAGGCAACTTCTGGAGAACGTGATCCATTCTTGCTTTGGCTGTACATTCAAATGGGTCTGGAAGTCTGAGCTCTGGAGCAGAGAGGCCAGCAGAGATGAACATCAGGGAACAGGTTGAATTGGACCCCAGTATTAATAGCCTTTTCCCAGTCTTAATTTTCATAGCTTGTATTTTTTTATTTGCTTGTTCCCCTCACTGTTTCCATTTTCTTCTTTTCTTGTGTGTGTGTGTATTAAACCAGGAGATAAAAAGTGCTTATTCTGTTCTCACTTCTTGCTGTTAAAAAAGTGCAATAGTTCACTTTCAGAAATTCCTGCTTGCTTTAAACTCCCTGAAATGGTGCCACCAAAACCTGCTTTTAATTATTATGTAGAAGCTGGAAGAAGCCCTGTCCAGAAAGCAGTTACAGAGAGAGTCAGAAGTTTTAGTTATTCATTATCAATTAATTTAATTCCTTTCTCTGTACCTGAGGTGTTCTGCTCAGACCAGAGGTCATTGTCTATACTGGGATTGAATCTTCTTGGATTCTAGCTGGTATGAATGCAGAAATAAGTTGCAGAAGTAAGGGTTGCAGAGTTACCAGCTGATGTGTGTGAATTTTAATTCTTCTCATCGAAAGGTGCATCACATGTCCTTCTTGGTGTAAAACAGCATGGCATATTATTGTAGTTCTACAAGAAGAGACATATAGCTGCAGTGCAGAAGAATCAAGAGAAGGATTTACTGGATACTTCTTCAGTCAAAGTAACTAATAAGAAATGAAAATTCTTTGAGCCAATAAACACAGTCGCCAGCTATCAAAGATCTGAAACCTCCCCCGCCACAAACTTAAACCAGAATTTTTTAACATGGCGCTTAAAATTAGACTCCTAAATCTATATCTAGACCCTTAATTATAAAAACTTCTGATGGGCAGGGAGTTCCTGAGCTCCCATTATGTTCATTGGGATTTGTGGGTGCTTGTCACTTAAATAAGTCCGGTATTTAAGAAACTAAATATGGATTAAGGAACCTAACTTTAGGCACCCACACTTGAAAATATTTGCCCTATTGTTTCTTAGAAGAGTGACCACTTTCCATGAAGTGACAAGAACACCCCTGGGTAGGTCATTTTTCATTTTCAAGCTTCTTAGCCCGATGGTAGCACCAGTTCAAAAGGCTTAGGATCAATATAAGAGTAGCTCAAAAAGTAATTCACACTGACTGCTTAAAAACAGGCAGCAGAAGGGATGTTAGATGGGGTGGGATCTGAGTTACTATGAGAATTCTTTCCTGGGTGTCTGGCTGGTGAGTCTTGCCCACATGCTCAGGGTTTAGCTGATTGCCATATTTGGGGTCGGGAAGGAATTTTCCTCCAGGGCTGATTGGCAGAGGCCCTGGGGGGTTTTCGCCTTCCTCTGCAGCGTGGGGCATGGGTCACTTGCTGGAAGATTCTCTGCATCTTGAAGACTTTAAACCATGATTTGAGGGCTTCAATGGCTCAGACACAGGTTTGATACAGGAGTGGGTGGGTGAGATTCTGTGGCCTGCGTTGTGCAGGAGGTCAGACTAGATGATCAATAATGGTCCCTTCTGACCTTAAAATATATGATTCTGTGATTCTGTGAAATCCTGCTGAAAGTAATGGAAAAGTTGTTCTGCCTGCATTTAGGTACAGGCAATAGGCAAAGATCATTTTGAGGTGAACAAAGCATGAGCAACTTGGGCAAGTTTGAGGTGCATTTAAAAATTGAGCCCAGCTGAGTTTGTTTCTTGGATGATCTTGCTTATTAACATTAGCTTCCTGCGTCATTACCACCATTCCATTCTTACACAGAACTGTTACTCCCACCCCTTCCTAAGAAAATCTGATCTTGTCTCCAATGTCCTGTGACAATCAGGGTTCAGATACCCCAATGGGAGAACAGAGGGTTTGACTCAAGAATAAGCAATTGAATCAAATGATTGCATACAACGTTATTGTGCTGTACAAATATGTAAATTAAGGTCTTTAGAGAAGTGTTTGAAACTTAATAATCACTATGAGATAAATTCATAACCATGGCCTGGATATATATGTATATAGAGAACTGGGCTCACAAACTTCAGCTCCACCTCAGACCAGGACAGTGAGCGATCAGCTAGGGAAGGGCACCCCCAAGCCAGGTGTTTACACAAAACCAGAGTCAAGGAATGATCCATTATACAACCCGGGAAAAGACAAGAGACAACTGGGGATTTACCCAATTTGAACGTCTACAGTGACTGAAGATAAAAACTGCAAATGCTTTTAAAATGGAAGGGGTTTGAAAACGAAGAAGGACCCACATAATGTTGCAAGCTATCGACTGATAACTGTTGTCTGTGCCATTCAAGGTGCTGGAGTGTCTTATTCTTCATTGCCTCTCCCCACAAGTGGAGTCAATATTCAGCATCGAGCAAGCAGGCTTTTGAAGATGTCAGAACACCTGCATTCAACTGCTTGCTTTGACAACATTCATCAAACATGATTTTCAGAAAAACCTGAAGAAGGGAGGAGCCTTATTTCTGTACCTAACAGCAGAATATGATGTGGCCTGGCACATGGGGCTCTTAGTCAAATTGTCAAGAGCATACCCCGCCTGGGTAGTGAGTGTTGCTTAACTTCTCCTCCGCACATGGAAGGCAGAATGAATGTGTGAAAGACAAACCAATGGTCTATCCAAGGGACTGTGCTGGTGCTGATTCTATTAAACCTGTACAGAAACAACCTTCTGCTCACCCAGTCCCACAAGTTCACATATATGGATGGTATTTGCTTAGGCATCCAAGCATGGTCATTACCCGAACTTAAAGATGCCCTGAAGGCTGACTTGATTGGCTGAATATTATAGTCTGTGACATGTACAACCAAGTCTGACCAAGACCATTTTGAGTGTGTTCCATCTTTACAATGGCAGAGCAGATCAAGAATGAAATATCTTTCTCAATGGTTATTGCTTGACACATGAATCCCACACATTCTACCTCAGAGTAACTAGATAGATCTCTCACATATCTTAACCACCTGAGGAAAACTGTGGCTATGATGAGGACGAATAACAGCCTTCTGTGCAAATTGGCCACATCTCCTTGGGGATCAGATTCTCAAACTCTCTGATCATCGGTTTAGTCTTCTGTTACTCTGCAGAAGAAGACTGCTCTGGTCTGGCTCAGTTCTTCTCATGTCAAGTTGGTTGACACCCAGCTACACCCAACCATTCACATCATAATTGGGATGATTCGACCCACACCAGTACTGTGGCTCCCTGTGTTAAGCAACGTCACTCCCCCACACATCTGTCATGAGGATGCTACAGCCAGAATGGTTGAGAAGATCAGGGCAAACCCGAGCGTACCACTGTGCACAGACCTGTTTGACCCCCGCAAGAGCGTGCTTATTGTTGAGGCACCTGTTTTGGGCCCACTTGCCCTGCCCAGATATCTCTCTGACATCAATGTGGCATGAAGAATGGTCTGCCGCTGACATCAGAAATCAGTCTCTTATAATATACCCAACCATCCATGTACCCTGCTTTGATTTGCTGCACCACTCATGGGCCTTTCTGAACCGATTTTGAATGGGCACAGGGTCAATGTGTTGCCAGCCATCACACTGGGGCCAATGAGAAGATCCCACATGCAGTTGTGGCCAAAGACAGACATCATACCTCACTGCTGGCTGCCAGCTCTGACCATATTGGATGGTGGACTGAGGGCTCTGCACTTTGCTGATGAGGCTGCTGCAAATTGGCTTGGCAAGCTCCATTATTGTAATAATGTTCTTCTCTCCCACCTCAAACCCCCTTTCTCATGGGAAGTTCACTGAACTTTTAGTCTTTCAGTCATTTTTGTAGGACTGAGTGGGTTTTTTTTTTCAAATGGTTAATGATCTACTTGGAGTCTCTAATCATGGGTCCCTCATCCTCCTATCTTACCTAATCTCATGGCAGCTTTTACTAACCACTTTTATTGGCCACTCAACCATCCCTGAGTGCTTCAAGCAAGAAGTTCTGTCTCCAGAAATGTCATGGACTGTTCAGATAACTGTCGTCTTTAGGGACCTCTCTCACTGAATCCCTATTGTTCATAAACATGAAATGTATATGCCTACCCTGAGATTTATCCATTTAGCCTGTTGCATGAGCAACTGTGGGGCAGACTGTAACATTGAGGTGGGAAACCTTTATCTCAGACAAACTGCAGATAAGTCCCCTGTAATACAAACAGAAGTATCCTCAGGGCACAATAGAAAGGAGAGGGCACTGAATATAAAATGAGAAATAACTGATTAATTACCATACTTTATTAGAATTCAGAATGGTTCTCCTCTCCTTGTCTGCTGGAAGTGGGATACCAAACATGATCAATTGTTTTTGAGAATTGGCATGCCCCAGTTAGTTTCATAGAACAGTACACCTTTTAGCTATAAAAAGTTAGAGACCCCATTAAAGCTATTCTGACCCCTCTCCCCACATGGTTAGGTGTAACATCCCTCTATGCTTTATACAGGAATGAAATAACTGAAATGTGAAGTCAGATGCTGGCATGCTTGAGAACCATACGCCTGCTCTACTAAGAGAGCAGAGCAGAGCATCTGGAGAGAGATGAGAGAGTGTGGGTGGCAAAAGAAAAAACAACCAAGGCTGCACGTTAGAAAGATCATATCCTTACTTAATTTTGTGGGTCTCAGGAGCGATTAAGAAAACATTGGGGCTTTAAAAATATTGTTGAAGACTACAGAGTGATTCACAATAACACTTCAAAGAAGGGAATTCTTGGAAGTTTCACTGTAATGCCAGAAAGTAGACTGGAGGGCAGCAGAACAGCAACATAAGAACATAGTGATGGAGAAAGAACATATCTGGAGAGGAAGAAAGAAGAGAGAGGCTGAAGATTGGGAGAGGTGGTCAGACAATATAGATTTGTTCATATTGAGAACATGTGATCCCACTGGTGGGGGCAGATTCATTGCTTTTCAGAATTTGATTATATAGGCTGGGATGTTAGCCAATGCTTAGCCATATTTTCAGCAGAGGTGATGCATTAGCATATTGGCCAATCAAATAGTGAATTCAACTTCACACCACTGAGTGAATGACTCTACAGGAGCTTGTGAGGAACTTTTTGAGGAAGCGTTTTTATTAAAAAAAATTCCATTTAATCAAGTTTTGTGTGTGGAATGTGTTGGTTTTGACAAAACTTTAATTTATAAAGGTTTCTTTGATTCTAGAAGGAATTTCTGGTCACAGTGGGCATTTTTTAAAGACTACTGGAGCTCTCTCACAGGACACTAAGGCTAAAAGCTAGATATCAACGACATTTTTGAAAAATTCACCAGTGCTAACAAGGGCTGTGTAATGGGGTACACTCACCTCTCGTGAGCACCCCCTTGGCCAAGTGCGTGTGCCTACTCTCTCTCTCTGATTGTCCCTGCTCTGGGTTAGGGCAATGCCCCAGGGCTCCCTCCCTGGAGACAATGTCTTTGCCCTCTTGGCTACAGCCCTCCAGCTGGGCCACTATAGTTCAGTTCCCCCTCTGAGGTGCCTCAGGCCACTTCCCCCCAGTAGCTGATGGGGAGTGGGGGAAACCTAGGCCCACCCACTACCCCGAGTCCCAGCCCAGGGACCCTGTAGGTAGCAGCCATCTGCTGGGTCCTTTTAACTGTGTCACACACCTTCTCTAATTCCCTGTGCTATCTTCACCCTTTCTTCAAGGCCTTGTCCTAATGGAGTCCCAGCAACCAGCTCAAGGCTCCTTCTTGCTCTCCCTGGCTTCTGGAAGCTCTGCCCTGTCTGCAGTTCTATAGCTCCATCAGCCAGCTAGCCATATTCCCACAGCTCCCGCAAAGAACTGAATTCCCTCTGGCCCTGCAGCTCTTCATATATTAGGCTGCTGAGCCCTGAGTGGCTGTGTCCCAGCCACTCTAGGCAGCGTGGAGGACCCTCTCCTCTGCCATTTTTTGGTGAGAGGGTGTGGCAGGGCCATGAGGCCTCCAGCAGGGGACCTTGCAGGGTCTGGTATATCCCATCACAGGCTGTTTAAAATAAGTGTCAACATTCTAGAGACCAGTTTGAATTATATACAGTATCAGATGCCACATATTCTGTAATTTTATAAATGTGGAGGTTTTGAAGAGTAAGCTTGAGCTGTACTTTCTAGAATCTTCTTTTTAACTGTTTGACTGTAGAATAAATTGTTACACAGTGTCTTGGATGCAGTAAGAGACAGACATAAGGGCTCTGACTGTTTAGAGTTCTGCAAAAATAGTGAAACAAAGTTTTATGTTGTATCCTCTTTATTAAGTATTACAGCAGTTTTGGTCCCTATCCTGCATCATACTGAGAACTGGAACTAGATGAATAGTACAAAAGAAGATGAGTAAGTTCAAATTTTTTATGGTCATATTATCAGCTGTTCATTAGTATTCAAATGTCCATTGGAGATTCATAAATCTTAAGTGTTTGATGAATGATTATTCATAGCAAAGAAGTGTTATTTGCTAGTCTCCTTTTAAAGAAGTTTCAGGCGTCTAATGGAGAAAAAAAAAAAATAGGCTATGAGATTACCAATCACATACCACAGATAAGCAGAGAGTCGAAACAATGGGTTTACAAGTGCTAGGTTGAAAGTTGTTCACCAATTAGTCAGTGAAGGTTTATGAATACATTAAAAAATCAGTTCAAGAATGATACATGAACAGAAAAATTATTCTACCAGATATCCTGAGCATCATCCCAAGTCAGTAGGTAAGAAATGCCTCATTTGTTAAGTGATTAACATAAATTTATTCATTTTAACATTGCCAATCCTGAACATAAGTGGCCATTTGCAGACTCAAACTTGGTGACAAAATCTGCAACTCAAGGCCCTATAAGATTCCCCTATCAGACAAGATTGCAGACAGACGGATTGAAAAACAAACAAACCCACACACCATTAAATTGAACCATTGCAAATATCACATTTCAACAATCATTAAAATATAGCAAGACAATCTGCATTTTTTTGAACTGCAGAGCAGGTAAGTTTAAGCTACGACTTGGAAACATTTTACTGAGATACCCAGTTATGGATATGCAGCTCAGTCCAAATACTCACCAATTAATATTGCCCTTTTCTATTGTCATAGACGAGATTTAAATAAACCCCCCAAAACTAAGTGACTCAGAGTGGTATCCTTCATGATGAATTTACACCCATCAGCAGTCTTCATTGGTTATCTGTATCACAGCAGCAGCTGATCCTAGTCCAATCCAGTAATGTGTTTGTTTGGCCTTATTAAAGAGTGAAGTGCAGACGCCAATGATATCCTTAGCTGTCTCTTGACTTTCTCAAAAGCCTGGCTTGAGCGTTGACTTCTTTTCCAAAAACTGAGTTGTTGTATTTACTAGTGATGGTACATTCAACAGGATGGATATAATACCCTGTTTCCCCGAAAATAAGACATCCTCCGAAAATAAGGCCTACTTACAGTTTTGCCTCTCGTTGTAATATAAGGCATCCCCCCGATAATAAGACCTCCCCGATAATAAGGCATCCACCGATGTGTACCGTATTCTTCTTCATTGAAAAATAAGACATCCCCTGAAAATAAGACCTAGCGCATCTTTGGGAGCAAAAATTAATATAAGACACTGTCTTATTTTCGGGGAAACAGGGTAGTAAGTATTACAAACAGATGTATCCTGATTTAATGCCTGGTATTAAAGTTAACACATGGTATTAAAATCAATGAGTAGAAATTGCTTCCAAGACAGTAGGCAGATACACCATCTGGGAAGATGAACTGAAGAAGAGTTTGGAGAGAGTTTATTTTAAGTCCCTTTCCTCAGGATTGGCTTTATGAAGATAAAGACGGCTCTAAAACAGGATCAAAGTGACAGCGAACACAAGGCAACTGTCAACAGATGTTTCTCCAGTTTCCAGCAAGCTGTGAGGGAAGAATACACACACTTCCCTTTATGTGGTCTCCCATAAAACAGCATCCCCTTTTCTTGTATAGCCCTACCCACACATCACCCATATGATGGGCAGGGAACTTGGATTCTACTTATAACCCTTGTAGCAAGACTGCTGCCCCAACACACCCTCTCCTGGCTAGATATGGCATTACAGCACCATTTCCCTGAGTTTCCCTCACCTTCTTTTGGGTACTCTAGCCATAGGAGTGTCTTGGTCTTCCAGTCACACCACTTCACAGAGTCTAGCCCCTTCCAAAGCTTCTGAGTTTTCTACCGTGTCTAACAAAAAACATGACCACAGCCAGACCACCTTTTCCTCACAGGCACACCTCAATTGTGATAGGCTTTCCCTACACCTCATCCCAGAGTCCTATACCTCCCACAACCCCAGGGGCTGGCACGCTCTGCTCCCTAGCAGGAGCTCAGGCAGGCTGCAGCTCATCAGGGATCCTGCCTCTAATCAGGCATCCAACTCACCCTGGGAGTAGCCTGTCTGCTTTTTCCACCCTTCCTGCTCCTCAGCCTTTTTTCAGAGTATTTCATAGAGAGAGGGCATTTGCCATCACCTCCTCTCCTCTCTAGTTGGGCTTACCCAGCTCCATATGAAAATCCCCAGCTCATCCTCAGAGGTCTGCTAACTAAATAGAACAACCTGATCTCCAGCTGATTAGAATTAGCACAAGGCAGAGGGGGAGAGTGCTCTGTTACAGGCTGAACCCTTAGGGGTCAGCCAACCTCTGACACCCCTTATATGTTGAAATTTAAGGAGCAGCTTTATATGCTAAAGGTGATTTAGGTAGGGCTAAAGCTTTGACCTCTGTACAAATGACCTTAAACCTCTGTACAAATCTTGTGCCGAAGGTCAGAGAAACCAAGCATGCTGGAATTTTAAAGACTATAATTGCATATTGACTAATCAGTCAGTGTTCATCAGTTTCTTCATAGTTTGTCCACTAAACTTAGCCCCTGTTTACACTAAGTAAATTTGCACCAATGTAGTTGCATTTCAGAGCAAAACTGATGCAGAAACACTGACCTAGTGCAAAGCAGGGCTCAAACCAGTGTAGCTTATTTCAGTGTTACCAGCTAAAACTGCACTGGTGTAAATCCTGCTTTACATCTCCCTGGTTGTACACTCATGGGTATTTCCTTAAGATCGACAGGACCGTAGAGACAATACACGCTCACTACAAAGCCTTCACATTTATCTTCAAAAATCATGAGTGTGCTGCAGATTGCATGCACCTTATCTCAAATGTAGGGTGCCTAAAGCCAAGAAGATGACAGCCTAAGTCAAGCTAGGATGTTTCCAGGAAGTTTAAAACTGAAGAAAATAGTGTTGGTGGCTTTGGGAAATATAAACATAATTAGTCAGCTAATGGAATATTGAGAATCGGGTTGTCCTAGCTTCCTGGTTACTGCACTGTACTGCTAGAAAAAAAGCAGCGCTGCAAACAGAAAAGCACAGGCATGGCAATGTGTAGCCTATCAGAAGGTTCATGTTCTCATCTAGACACTTGATAGTTTCTTTACATTCTTATATTGTTACCATGTATATTACATGAAGGTACACACTTCAGTTATGTCTACACTGCATGCTCCTTTTGGCCATCTGTAGAGTACATACACTGCATGCCCTCCTAGCATGGGTGTAAACAGCAGTGTAGACAGAGATGTGAATAAAGACATGCCTGAACCCTGGGGGTATGTATCCTTTGCTCCTCCAAGCTGTGCCTCCTCATCTACATTGCTATTTTTAGCAGTGGAGTGTCCTGCAGCTGCCTCCTTGCTGCTGGGGTTTTGGAGGGAAAGGCTCCAGCAAGGGGGAAAAGACTTTGGCAGGGAGGAGGCAGTGGGAAAAGGTTCCAGCAGCCCCCTGCTACTGGAGCTTTTTCCCACCACAGGGACTTGCTGGAGCCTAGCTCTGCCACAGCGAAAGACTCCAGCAGCAGGGAAAGGCTCTGGCAGGGGGAGGCAGTGAGGAAAGATTCCAGTAGCTCCCTGCTGCCGAGCCTTTCCCCACTGCCTCCCCCATGTCAGAGCTTTTCGCTGACTTGTAACTACACACCACAGTGGGAACGCAGCCTGCTTTTCGCTGCTGGGTGTAGCTACACATACCCTACATGCTGACTCAAGAGGTGTGCAGTGTATACCTAGCCTTATTGACAGGATGTGGACCTGTCTCAAACTCCCTCTCTTCCAGTTTCAAGTCAAAGATGCCATATTTGCAACTGTGCTTTTATTAATCTCCCTGGAGCCTATTTGCTTGTTGCATCCTACACTTTTTCAAAGAAGTACCCAGGTGCCGGAGCATGCACCAACTTTTCAACATTTAGATGCCATAAGGCTTGAACCAAAGCCCACTGAAGTCAATGGAAAGGCTCCTGTCAACTTCAGTGGGCTTTGGATCAGCCCATAGTGTACTCTGATGCAATGGAAATCTGCACAACCACCAGATGTGAAGGTCATCATACTCACGGGAAAACTTGTACTTTGCGTGAATCTTATTTATTACTTCATGCAAAACATGCATGTACATTGTTATTAAGAACTTAGGCTACAGTAGCATCCAGCAGATCCAGTCATAATGAGGGCCCAGTTTTGTTAGGTGCTATACAACCATAGACCTAGATCTTACAAATGGATCCACCTGGGAATAGTCCTGTGCTTGTGCTTGAAATCAGTGGAGCTCTGCATGGATGCAGGCTTGTGCCCAGCCACATCCATGTGTAGGATCTAGCCCATGGAAGTAGTGCAAGCCCTGAAGAGCTTACTCTCTAAGAAGATGAGCATATGGAATGTGGGGGAAAGAAAAATAATCAAATATACCCAATTAATCTATCTGCATTTACATACATTTCCTATGTATATAGTTTAGGTTTGCAATTCCATAAATAAATCAATATCCACTTTCTCCAAATCCCCCTCAGCTGCCCACCAAAGCTAGCCAGCAAACTTTGAAAATTCAACCAAACAAAAGATCATTTTCAGTGAATTTTTTCATTGAATTTCCCTCCCCCACCTTATGGCATGCTCCGCTCAATTGCCTCTCAGCCTAGCCATTAAACGCTGGCTGATTTCTTCTAGGTGTTATGGCACAAATGGTCTTGAGAAGACATCAAACAGGTAAAACTTTATCAATACAGCTTCATATTATAGTTGTATATTTGTGATATTACACACAAAATGTTGATTAAACATTAATTTTTAAAACTATGAACTTGCATGAACTTCATAAAAAAAGAGCTACAATGATCATTACTGGGCATATCTTTTAGAAAAGAAATACACAACTGAAAGCGAAAATACACTTGCACAGAGTAGTGGAGAAAAACTCCAATTTAGTACCACCTGATACTTCATATGTCTCTAGAGCCATTTGCTAGTCACTTGACATATAGTCTAGTAGAAGGACCCTAACTGTCATTGATAGGAGAAAAATAAATAATCCTGGTCATTTGCTTAAATTTTAATACAGTTATCACTTTCTCAAATAAATGGTTCCCTTTATAAAATGCATCCCCCTTCCCCACCTTGTCCAAACACTTTTGGGCTAATTTTGATCTCTGTTTGAAATTGTATGCATGTGCCTGAGGAATTGGTAGCACAGTATGTTCTCTACGTCCATGTGCTACAAATCTGGCTGATAACAGCTTCACACAGTATTCTTTCCTGATTGTCCTTCATCACAAATGTTAAGTGCTGCTATCAAATAACTTGAAACTTTTTTTTTTTTGCTCTGAATTGTATGGTTCCCAGAATTTCCTCAACCCATAGTTCTGCAGCCTTAAAAAACTATTTTAAAAAGTCAAAATAGATATCCTCTGCTTTCATTTGTTACTACGGATATCAGAATCAGGTGAAACGTATGGTTTTGCAGGGGTTTTAAATTTGATCTCTGGGCTACATGAGAATGTTTATTTTTAGGAGTTATTTCTGTTATCTATTTCTATTTTGAACTAACAAAGGACATTGACATAGAAAATAACATAGCTATAAAGTACTGGGACTTTGGAAAAGCTTTGACTATTTTACTACAGTAATTATAGCATTGGAAGTGAGCTGCTTCACTGTATAAAGAGCTGGTGTGAATACTGTGATGGATCATTTACCATCCAGGAGAGAGAACATCTGATATAAACTGGAGGTATTAAATACATATACTCAGCTTATTATTGGGACTACAAGGGACTTACATACTGTCTAACCAGTCTGGTAAGAACAGCAAGAAGCCCCAGGGGAAAGAACTGTAAACATATAAATGAACTTTATGTTAATCAAGACAGCTTGGAATAGATGTGAAGCTAAGTGAAATATTCAAAGATTCTGGGTCAGATCCTATTCAATTAATATTGGATATAAAGGTATAAACAAGAGGCACAAGCTAGAGAAAGGGAATGAACCATGAGTCTGGAGAGAGACACAAGACACAAGAATGGCCTGACAGTGTGGATGTTAGAAACATCCATAAACTCCATAGACCAGAGTGCGTAACCCTTACCCACACAACTAGTAAGATTGATTTCAATGGGATGAAAGGGAGCAAGTATTCACCCATGTGAGTAAAGGCTGAACAATCTGGCCCTAAGAAGTGAAGAATTCTTGTTTAAATCCATAGTAACTAGAAGATTTGACCTTGTTTAGCAAGGTTGTTTCCCTCACTGGATATTTAGTATAATGCTCACCTTTGATTTTTTAAAATAAACTTCTATATTTAAGATCATTTTGGCAGTAGGCTGTTACAGGAGTAACCACTGCAGGCCATATCCAAAGACCTCTGGGGACCCAGGCGCTGACTTTTGTTTTTGCCGGTGGGTGCTCCTCTCTGCCCCCTCCTCCCCATGTGAATGGCAGGCGGGGCCTTGGGGGAAAGAGGCCAAGTGGGGACATGGTCTTGGGGCAGAGCATGCTTGGGGCTTGGGGGGGGAGAAGTTGATCAGGAGTAGGGCCTTGGGGCAGAGCAGGAGTGGAGCCATGGCCTGGGCACCAGGGCCCACAAAACATTAGTCTAGCCCTGTGGTTGTTGAGTACGCCCCTTTTTTTGGGGTGAGTGCTTGAGTCCTGGAGCACCCATGGTGTCAATGCCCCTATGTCTGAGGAGACAGGTGGAAGGCATGACAGGAGGTTCCTGGAATACTCAGTTAAGTGTGCATAAGAGGAGTGCCAATTTTCCGAAGGTGCGGACAGGACTTTGTCTAATGCTAGTTGGACAGTGGGGGGAGATTTTCAAAGACACAAAAGCAGTTAGGTGCCCAACTCCCATTGAAAGTCAATGGGAGTTGGAGGCCTAACTCTCATTTGTGTCTTTGAAAAATCTCTCCCTGAGAAAGTTTGAAGATGCAGGGGAATGGCAGGCATGACTGATCAAAGAAAGCTATACCAAACAAAATGAGACACCTTTGCAAGTGGAAGGAACTTTATATGGAGGAAGGCGGCCAGTAGGGTTCAAAGAATGTAAACAAGATGTAGTAGGTTGTTGATGGTATAAATTGCTGAAGGGATGTAGGGGACATGGGGAATATTTCCAGTTGAGAGTGGCTTCGAAACTATAAATGCAAACAGATTAATGTTTTTTTTTTACAATTCATTGTAGAAAAACTGAGGTTTTGAACTGTCACAGAAGATAAACACAGTGGCCCAGATTTTGGTCATAGTTAAATCCAATGTAAATCTGGAGTGACTACATTGATATCAGAGGAATTATTCCAGTGTAAAACTGGTGCAATTTAACCACGCCCTTTGTTTTCCTGCATGTGTGTACAGACCTGAGCACTATGACAGCACTTAGCAACTAACTAACTAACTAATAATGGTAGGTATCCCTTGTTGGTGGAAGGAAGCATAGAAGAAATTAATGTTAGAATAAGAATTGTTTGCAGGAGTGTTTGAGTGTTTAATTTCCAGGTTTGTACCTGAGACACTATTTGTTGCTGGACTAGGTTTGATTCTCTCTCTTCTTCCAGATAATTTGAAACAAAGTACAAAAACAAAGAATAAAAAGTTTTTTTTTTAAATGAGTAAGATCTCTGGCTTATTTGTCATAAAATATCTTACTTTGCCCAGTATAAGTAGTTCTCAATGAAAACAAGTGTATGAGCTTTTTGCTGTATACATTTTGTGAAGAGAATAACACAATATTTAGTAGTAGGATGTGTCTCAAAATGCACCAGATCACATTATGTTACATCACAGTTATATTTTTTAAATGTCTGGAAGCATCCCCTTTAGACCACACCACAAGTTCCTTCCTATTCTATTCCTCCAAGCTTGAACACTGAAAGCGTGATTATGTTAAGAGTATAACTCAATTAACTATTAACAGGAATAGGTAATTACGGCTTAGATTGTGCTCGGTTTGATATATCCCTTTGCTGCCTTTTGACTTTTGTTTGTCATCCAGTTGAAGGGGGGTAAAAAAGACAAGGCAATAAAATGTGTTTTAAAGTAGCATGTTTCTCAATACACTGTAGCAACTGGAAATACTTCTGACACATCTGAGCTTTTCAGAAGTGGAGCATATTGTTCTAATCTGATCTAAACAACTCTCCCTGAGCAACCTCAGTGGGATATATGCTTAAGATTTATTTTGAGTGGAGGATGTAACAGGATCAGATAACTTTGATTTGTACAAGAGGGAAAGTGTGATCTTTTTCAAGGTTTCCTGGCATTCATCGCAAATTTCTCTTCTGTTGCTCATTAAAGGGAAAGTGATAAATAAGTGATCTGCTTTCCGTTTAGAAGCAAGAATGTGGATCCGGAAGCTGATTTATTTCAAAACAGATGAAAAAGCTTGACCTCCGATAGCCTTTTACCAAAGTTCAGTAATAGCTGAAGGTACACTAGAGGCATGATCCTTTAACTATAGAAGCCAGTTAAGGACAGGGACCACTTCCTTCCACATTTTGTCTGAGTGGAAATCATTTTGTGAGCCAGAAAATGAGAGTGGGTCTGAGCTAGCAAGCTGCACAAAACTCCAGGCTTTAACTAAAGTGTGCCAGAAACATGAGACTAAGAGATACGAGGAGAAAGAAAGCAGAAGGTGAACTTTATTGAAAGCAAGGAAAATCTGGAAAGAATTCTACTGGCTAAATTCTGCCTTGGTAAACTGTGCAGCTGCGGTAAGCTCTTCATCATAGTTGAACAAGACTGTGAAGAGCCCAGTTAGGTGACACAATGCTGACCATGACTAACAGGTCTGTTTAGATCATGGCAAGTTGTGGTCAGCATTATGTCAGCTAATTGTGTCTAAATACGGCTGGGATCTGCATTTCATCATAATTAGCTGATATGATGATGAACACAACTTCTGGTTGACACTGAAATTGTGAGCAGCATCGTTTCAGGTAATTATGTTTAATTGCTGCTGGGACAAGGGTTTAATCACGTTAGCTGCTATGATGCTGGTCTACCCTAACTGCATTGTAGCAGATAACTTGACTCTTTATCATTGTTTTCAAACACAATAACACTTTCTAGAGGGGGGCTGCACAGGGCTAATATTGTATAAAGTTAATGTTAGTAAGATTGCACAAATAAGGATTAGGTCAGAATTTTTCTCTTTCTTTGTTACAAACTAACCAGAAAGGGAGACAATTTGGAATAGCTCTGGTTTGCATTAAACTCTTGTAACTGTCTTAGGTTTTCTTTATTCAAATTGATGTCCAAAGTCTCTGATTTCACAGTTTTGACTTCTTTTCTCAGTCCAAAGGCCAGGTGCCAGTTAGGAGGGGTCATAGGATGTAGCATATATTATCTCAGGATACCTGTATGGGTGAGAGAAACAGTGCTATTGTTAGGTCCTGGAAAGAAGAGTAACACAGCAGTGCACTGAAAGAGGCGGACAACAATGTATGCAAGATATCCATCTCCCAGGGTTAAGAAAGACTGGAGACTTTGTCCATTTCATGAGAGTATCTGAACACCAACTGATACTCATCATTGGGCTTATTTCCTTTGAACCCTCTCATGTAAATGCTTCATGACAGGGCACAGCAGTTTAGTTTATTTCCAGGGGCTGGCTCTCTTTTCTTCTGTTCTTTTTAAACTGGGGGAGTATATTGCTAACTGCTTTGGTTCCTTCCAACCCAGGAACAGTTTTGAAGGAAGATGAACCTATCGCTTTGAAAATGACGGTACTGTTGCAGAGTGCAGTGCTTTGGGTAATTCAGAAGAGTTACTTCCCCATGGGTCAGGGTTTCATTGCAGATGCTAAGATTAGTCTTCACCACCTGACTTTGGAAAGCAAACTATTCTTGGAGGTTTGGAAGATGTGTGAGAGCTCTTGTATGTCTATGAGAAGCAGTTACCCCATAACCATAATCCCCTGTAACCTACAGCATGAGAGACGGTCTGTGTTGTGTGTGTGACTAATGTTTGTGACAGCAAATGGATTCAGCTCAGGGAGGTCTGAAATGGATGGGGCCATTTGGTTTCCCTTTATGAAGATGGTAAGTTGAGCAGACCCACAAATACGCAGAGAGATATCATATTAAATGCATGGCTACAGAATGAAAAACTTAGAGTCTGTGTCCAAAATTTTCAAACTTGTATGCCTAAAGTTAGGTACATGATTTGATATTTTGGTACCTATATCAAAATAGCCTAATTTTTAGAAAAGCTGAGCACTCACGGCACCTATTGAAGTCATTAAGAGTTGTGGGGAGCCAGCAGCTTTAAAATCAAACCAGTTTGATTTGAGTGCCTAGCATTAGGTGCACATGTATGAAAATATTGACCAATATAGTTTTGGTTGCAGATTTATGAGGGGAATTAAGTGGTATACATTCCATAAGCCTGAAGTGGTTGAATGGACATGGCAACCTATTTCTGAAAAGAGAAGGGTTGTAATATGTTTATAAATGGTTTTCTACAAAGTTAACAACATTACTTTGCATAATAGGACTTAACTTGTCTTAAAAATTCTTCCTTTTTCTCATTAGGTCTAATCTGATATGGGAGAAATCTTGTTAATTAATCTCTTAATCAGGGAGATTGCAACAACTTGAGTTTCTCACCTTCATCTTTTCTAAGCCAGATTTTTATATGAGGAGCTACTAAAGACATTACAAGAAGATGCCTTCATCCCAAAATGTCTTGATAAGTGTGTAAAAAGCAACAAAGAGTCCTGTGGCACCTTATAGACTAACAGACGTATTGGAGCATAAGCTTTCATGGGTGAATACCGACTTCGTCAGACGCATGTAATGGAAATTTCCAGAGGCAGGTATAAATATGCAGGCAGGAATCAGTCTAGAGATAACGAGGTTAGTTCAATCAGGGAGGATGAGGCCCTCTTCTAGCAGTTGAGGTGTGAACACCAAGGGAGGAGAAACTGCTTCTGTAGTTGGATAGCCATTCACAGTCTTTGTTTAATCCTGAGCTGATGGTGTCAAATTTGCAAATGAACTGAAGCTCAGCTGTTTCTCTTTGAAGTCTGGTCCTGAAGTTTTTTTTGCTGTAGGATGGCTACCTTAAAATTTTCACCCACGAAAGCTTATGCTCCAATACATACGTCTATAAGGTGCCACAGGACTCTTCGTTGCTTTTTACAGATCCAGACTAACATGGTAAGAACCCACAAAAGCTTATGCTCCCAATACTTCTATTAGTCTTAAAGGTGCCACAGGACCCTCTGTTGCTTTTTACAGATTCAGACTAACACGGCTACCCCTCTGATACTTGATAAGTATGATCAACAATTTCCAATTGTCATTACTTATAGAAGTGTAGGGCTGAAAAGGATCTTGAGAAGTCATTTAGTCCAGCCCCCAGTGCTGAGACAGCATGAAGTAAACCTAGACTATCCTGGTGTTTGTCTAAGCGGTTCTTAAAAACTTTAATGAGGGGGACTCCACCACCTCCCTTGGAAGCCTATTTCAAAACTTAACTATCTTTGTAGTTAATGAACTTTTCCTAATACCTCACCTAAATCTCCCTTGCTACAGATGAAGCCCCTTACTTCTTGCCCTACCTTCAGTGGACATGGAGAACAATTGATCCTCATCCTCTTTATAACAGCCCTTAAGGTGTTTGAAGACTATCACCAGCCCCTCCCATCTTCTTTTCTTGGAGATTAAACATGCCCACTTTTTAACCTGATTTATAAGGACAGGTTATTCTAAACCTATCATTTCTTGATGGTTTCCAAAAAGATTATGTCCAAGGCAGAAAAAACAATACTTGGGCATAATCACTTAGAGGTGTTATTTCTGGATTCTCACTTGGGCTTCATATACATATTAAGATGTTAGATGAATTGAATGTTTTAGCCGTTGTGGTTTCATCATAAATTGGTGATGACTTATTTTCCCTGCTTGGTTTTACTGTAGGACTTCAAAGCAGTATGTAGTAATGAACACCTGCAACTTGAAATCAAACTGCTGTTTTCCCAAGGTTTGGGTTACAGAAAAGCCTGAGGGACTGATGACACACAGATGGAAATAGGGCTACCATCCCCCGCTAACCCATTCTTTAAATACATTTCAGATTACTGAGCATTTTGGGCCGGTCTGCTCTAAGGGGATGCACAGCTGTCCTTTGTTCAGGTAGGGATTGGGGCTTTATTCAGTGAGGTGCTTAAACAGGTGCCTTAGTGAAAGCAGGTGAGTAGCCACCTGGCCTTCAACGGGATTATTCATCTGTTTAAAGTTAGGCAGGTGCCTAAGTACCTCCTCTGAATCGGGGCCTTCCTGAGATGCTCTAAATTGTAGCTGACGGGAAGCGGCTTCCCAGCCTTTGCGGGACGTTACACGTGCCGGAGCCCAGCAGGTTACTCCAGTACACACAGCTGTGAGGCAGGGGTACCTTTGGGCTACGCGGCGGACACATTTGCAGCGTCAGCACGCTGCCGCCTGCCCCTAAGGAAGGGCTTAATTGCCTGTGCTCACGCCCTCGCGGACAGCCCCAAGCGCATGGCTAGAGCGATCTCCGCAGTCAGACTGAGGGGGCTCCGCACCGGGAGCGGGTGATTGGTAACTTTACAGAGCTCGGACCAGGAGCTGGATGCGTTTGGGATCAAGACGCTCAGTCTCTTTAGAGTTAGCGCTGGGTTTGTTTGTTTTAAAAGGTGTCTATGGCCATTAATGGTCGGAGCCCAGCGGTTTCCTCTGCCCAGCAGCATTTTGCATCTCAGCGGGGAAGGCTGTAAGGCACCCTCCGGGCAGGTTTTCTGCGGAGCGCGGACAGGGGTCCACTAAGTGCCCGGGATAGCGCGCGCCTCCAGCCCCTGCCCCAGCTCGCCTGATCCCCAGCAACTCGGAGAGTGTGGAGGGGCGGAGAGAGGTTACAAGGTAGAGGTTTCATTAGCTGATCAGTTCCGTTAAAGGGAGCCAAGAGCAGGCGTGTATTTATTCCAGATCTTTATTACTATAAAAAGTTCATAAAAAATGAACGCACATTTTACAAAAAAAAGGAGAGATCCCATAAATAGGACATTCCGTTTTGCCCCGGCTAGTGGCACTTCTAGTATCTAACAACATCGGACTCGATTCCCTGGTATTTTGAAAACCATTTCAAAATCGGTCGTCACCAAGCGATACTAGAAATGCCAACTAGTGTTTTCCGGGCACTCAGCAGAGACCACTCGTACACACAAGCACGCGCACACACACACGGACCCAGACCCCCTAGAAAAACCTCCATAAAAATAGGGAACGCTTTGTTTTTACAAAAAAGGGGTATTTACAAGATGCACAAGGACATGCAGCATGAACGGAGCTGGGCTGGCAAATCAACATGATTCGATCAGAGAAGGGGCAACAATGGCACTTGCATGAAACTCACACAGCAGCCTGCAAGTCCCGAGGGAGAGGAGCGGAGAACAGCTCCTACCACCCCCCCTGGAGGACACCCCCCTCCTCACCCCAGCACAGGGGCCGTTTCCTTTACACGTGGATGACCACCGTGCTGGGGCTCTGGAGCCGGTTTTTGTACTGGTTGAGCCAGCTCCGCAGTTCGGAGATCTTGTAGCCCTCTGGTCCTCTGCCTCCCTGGTACATCACCACCTCCTCCTGGATGATGTAGAGCCTTTCAAAGAAGGCGCCATAGGCGGCGCTGGAAGCATTGTCCATGGTGTCCACTGCCAGCGGGCAGCCAGGCGCCCCTTCCTGCATCAGCTGAGCCGCCCTCAGCCTGTCCTGGAGGCACTGGTGCTTGGGGATCTGGTAGGCTGCGTCCGAGCTGACCCAGCCGTCGGAGGGGTGAGCCTCTTCGATGTAGACCAGCAGGAAGTCAGCGATGTCCACGAAGTGCGCAGCCAGGCGCTGGAAGGACCTCAGGCGAGCCATGAACGGGGGTCAGGTGCAGCTCCCGAAGTTCAGGATCAGGGGTCTCTTGCCTCGGGCGTAGTCCAGGAGCCTAAGCCGCTTCTGCCCGTCCAGCTGGATGACTTCGGGGTTGGGGGCGGAGGAGCCCACGTGGGCTGACTTGAAGAAGTCTAGCTTCTGCCCGTGCCACACGGCTTTCAGGGACTCCAGGGTGAACATGCGGTTGGAGTCGGACACGCAGACCGGGGGGTCGTCCGGGGGCGGCTCTTGGCCAGGACAGGCTTCCTCCTCCGCCCTGCTGCCCACCAGCAGCACCTTCTTCCTGATGCAGAGAAAATCCAGGAGCCAGAGCATCAGCGCGGTGAGCAGGAAGCGGGGGAACAGGAGGATGCAGGCAGCGACCTGCGTGAGCAGCTGCAAGGTGTGAACGCCGAGGGAGTGGAGCATCTTGACGGCGGCTGGGCTCCCGCCCCCTTCGACACACGCCTGCCTGCCTGCCGGGCTCTGTGCAGCGCAGCTGAGATCCCGCGTCTCTTTAAGCCCATTTTATAGTCAGGGATTTAAATGAAAAGTGACTCCACCTCCGGCCAGAACCCGCCCCTTTGGAACTTAAGCCCGGGGATTACCTACCCCTCCACTCCAATGACCTAAAATACACAGGGAGGAGGAGAGAGACCCGGCAGGAGCTGCAAGGGACGTGCCACGGAGCAGGGAGCAGCTACTCTCCAGCAGCAGCCGAGAGCCAGGGCACGGCCGGGGGCTCCGGCGCAGATAACAAACAAACAAACACACCCCCTTACAAACAGCCCGGCCTGCACAATGCAACAGGCGAGCTCCGCGGCCCCGCCCCCTCCCTACTGCGCTCTAGGGGTGTGCGCGCCTGGGGGGCAGCGCACGTGGGGAGGCAGCGCGAAGGCCGGCTATAGCCGGGCGCCCCCAAGGCGCCTCCGACCCGGGTGACGTGACCCCGCTCCCCGGGGGCAAAACCAGTAATTCCCTCCGATTGATTGCGACTATTGCTGGGAGTGTTCCCCTCCCCCGGCCCTGACGCGCCCCTTCCCTAACTTCGGGAACTGAGGCTGGCGCAAGCCGCCGCGTGTCTGCAGGGCGAACTTCCCCCGGCGCAGCGGCCGGGCGAGAGGCTGGGGGTCCGGGGATCGGACAGGGGAACCCTCCGCCTTGACCCCCCTGGAGGGCTGGGCCCTGGAAGGGGCCGTACCCAGGAGGTGCATTTGCTTAAGGGGCGCTTCGCTTTTGCTCTGCCGTGATGAGCAAACTCCCGGTCCCCTGGCAGACCGCGGGGCGCCCTGCGCCCAGGCTGGGGAGCGACTGCAAACGGCCTCGCTGGGCTGCAGCCGCCGGGGGTCTGCCCTGGAGGAGGGGACGGGGGCGCTTGCCAGGTTAATGACCACTCGCTGCCTCTAATTGCTAAACCTGTTGACAGCATGAAATAAACGAGAGGGGAGAGAGACAAGGGAAGCGATTCCTCGCCACTAGGGGTAGCTGTTGTCCGAAAGCTGAAACGTCCCCGCGCTGCTGTGGGTGGTGAAGGGAGAGAGCCTTCTCGCCTCTTTGCAGAGTTGTGGCCGCCTCGCCAGTTGTAATCTTACATAACCCCTGCCGGCTCTTCCCTCTGCTGCAGAAAGCAGAAGCCTTGAGTTCACCTTGACCAAGTATCCGTTCACAGTGACAAGCAGGTGCCAGACTGGAGGTGAACTTGTGACCTGATGGCTCTTCATTCTATCCACTCTGATCCCTGGGGGGTAATTTCTTGTCATTGAACATTACTGTCCTTTCTTATTTCCAGTACAGAAATGCCTACAGGCTGCAATTGAGACCAGCGCCCTGCTATGCTAGGCAAGGTGCAAACATACACTAAGAGATGAGCCTTTGCCTCCAAAGAGCTTAGACCCAGATCCTCAAAGGTATTTAGGTTCCTAACTGCCATTGAAATGGGGCTGGGCCTTACAACCTAAGCAGAAAGGAAATGCTATTTATCCCCATTTTACAGACAGGGAATGGAGGCCTGTGGCAGAACAGGGAATAGAGCTCAGACTTCCTCAGTCTCAGTCTAGTGCCTTAATCTTATGACCATCTTGTCTCATTCTTTCTGAGAAATTCTAAGCCTCCAAAAATCTAGACCTGTCCTGGTTATCTGGGTATATATCTGTCCCCCATCGCAGTCATATCTGAGCACTGCCTTTATTGGGACAGTTAGACCATTTCTTGTCTACTTGATCTTCTGGGTAACAAATATGTATTATCAAATTTAATCTGAAGTGGTAGGATGGGATTTGTTGCATGCAGTGGGGTCTGTAAAGTATGGAACCAGTTTAATCAACATTGACTAAGTCAGGTTGAAAGTTCACTTAAAAAGACCCCAAACAGACAGAGACAGCAAATAACATAATGCACAGAAAAAAAACCCTTTCCATGATCAAGAGGAGCATGAATATAAAGTCTCGTGACAACTGGTGATGGAGCAAAAGACTTTAAATAGATGGGTGGAGTATTGGCTACGGGATGGAGCATGGGATTCGTAACCAGAAGCTTTGGATTCCATACCCAGCATTGCCACTGACTTGCTCTCACATAGTCCTAAGTATTCAAAAGTGTTCACTAATTCTGAATGCTTCTGTTGTTGTGTCATCAATTGAGATGTCGGGTGCCTGATTTGCAGCAGCGCTGAGGATCTGCAGCTTACATTGACTTCAATGAACACTTCTGAAAATTTGGCTGCATACCTCTCTGCCTTAGGTTCACTGTCTGTAAAATGGAGGTAATAACACTTAACTAGAGAATAAGACTGAGAATATATTATTGCCCTTATATAAATCGATGGTACGCCCTCATCTCGAATACTGAGTACAGATGTGGTCTCTTCATCTCAAAAAAGATATACTGGCACTAGAAAAGGTTCAGAAAAGGGCAACTAAAGTGATTAAGGGTTTGGAATGGGTCCCATATGAGGAGAGATTAAAGAGGCTAGGACTCTTCAGCTTGGAAAAGAGGAGACTAAGGGGGGATATGATAGAGTTATATAAAATCATGAGTGATGTGGAGAAAGTGGATAAGGAAAAGTTATTTACTTATTCCCATAATACAAGAACTAGGGGTCATCAAATGAAATTAATAGGCAGCAGGGTTTAAAACAAATAAAAGGAAATTCTTCTTCATGCATCGCACAGTCAACTTGTGGAACTCCTTACCTGAGGAGGTTGTGAAGGCTAGGACTATAACAGAGTTTAAAAGAGAACTGGATAAATTCATGGTGGTTAAGTCCATTAATGGCTATTAGCCAGGACAGGTAAGGAATGGTGTCCCTAGCCTCTGTCTGTCAGAGGGTGGAGATGGATGGCAGGAGAGAGATCACTTGATCGTTGTCTGTTAGGTTCACTCCCTCTGGGGCACCTGTCCTTGGCCACTGTCGGTAGACAGGATACTGGGCTAGATGGACCTTTGGTCTGACCCGGTATGGCCTTTCTTATGTTCTACCTCACAGGGGTCTAGAAGGCTTAATGTTCATGTAAATTGTCTTGAGAACCATGGAGAAAGGCCCTGTGAAAAGTATTATCCTCATTCTTCTTCTTCTATTCCAGAATAGACTACAGTATTGCGAAATAATCTATCTGTGCCCACAGTCCAGAGGCCAACTGTGGGTCATCCTTAATGTGTGACAGCAGTGAGTGAAGTGATTCAGTGTTCTGTTATCCAAATGGAACTGCATTTTTATCTCCTTTTTACTAGGCACCTCATAAAGACATGTTAATGCACTAGGACTGTTCTTTGTCTTGAGCCTGGACTAATAACTTATAGCGCATGCCATGGTGCTCAGTACAGGGCAAATCACTGAACAGTTATTTACTGTATTGTTAAACTTATTGCTGAACTCCTCATATGGGCCTCTTGCCACCTCTCAGTGCAGTTACACAATCTTCAAAACCACAAATTAAAGCTTCTAAACGAACACAGTAACAAATTATGTTGGCTCTAAAGAAACCCCCAGCAAAAAAAGTTGGAACTCTCAAAGCACCCCCTTCCAACTAGGCTGACAGACAAAAACCTGAGTAAACAGATGGGTCTTGCAACCTTGAACATCAACAAACTTTGCTCTGTCAAACCCATGGGAGTGACCCTGAGGCATCAAAATATGGAGTTTTAAATAGATTCGTTGGTGGAAAAAGATTGGAAATTCAGTCTTAGTTTATGCCTTTGGAAATCCCTCACTCTCCATTCCATGCAAACAACTTTGTTTTTTCTTTTCAGTTTGAGAGGTACTTTTGAACTGTGGCTTCCTATTCAGGTGTGGACAACTATGTTGGGCAGAGCACCTGGTGGAACAATTGCTGCAGTGGCCTGTGTTTGCACTCTTTTGCTATGGACTCCAAATACAATCTGAGGGCATAATTTCATTCTGATGTGAGGTTATATAAGATGGTGTCTAAATTCAACCCTCACTTGCAGCTACATAGAGCTAGAAGGAGAGGGAAGAAGATCCCACCTCGCCTGACAGAGGACCTGAGAAGATTTGCATTCCTGGCATATTCAGACACCAAGGAGGACTGTCAGGGTAAATTGGCAATGGACCATTTTATAGATGCCCAGCAGGACTTGGATTTGCAGATCAAGATGAGCAAAAGGAGCCCAAAGACACACTGAGAAGCTATGGAATTTGCTACTGAACTTGAATCTTTCCTTGCAGGGGTGCACTGGAAGAGGAAGCAGCTGCTAGTGAGGAAGAGGGAAGCTGAGTGACATGAGCCCTAGGCTATAAGTATAGCTCTGAGTCAACTATGTATGAGGAAAAAGGTGTTTCTAATCTGGTTCATGACCTTGTTGAACAGTTAGAAAAACTGATAAATTCGGTTTGTAAAACAAGGGAAATTGGCAATCATGCAAAACTAAGGGAAGCGGTTCAGTTAAATGCTAGTACTGTGGGGAAAATGAATAATAAAAGAGACTATTGTAAATATAAGGTGGGCCAGAATATAGCATCACAAGTATCTAATGATAGCCTCTTTCCTAGCTGGGAAATGGGGGGACACCATGCTGAAGGGGCAAATCTTGGCAAGGACCAGCGCTATTTAAAAAAAAAAATCTAAAGAACAATATTGGAAGTTTGGCTATTGAGTGTATATCAGGATCTGTGAAAAGTGTGGACATAGTGGACACTGTCTCAAACATAAATTATTAAACCGGACATGCTAAAAAGCCTAGGGAATAGGGGATTCAAATTGAACCAACTAATTTGCCTCAAATAGAGACAATGACTAGGGAGTTATTTGGGAAAATTGGGTTTGAAAATTGGACCTCTGGAATTAGAGCAAGAAGTCTGGCTAGCCAAAGTGGTGGATAAGCTGATAATTGTTTGGATTTTTTTATGGCTAATAACTTTGTAATAATTGCCAGGCTGGTGTCTTACAAATCCAGTCTATAGAAATTCCTGCTAAAGAAGTAGCCCAGGTGAAACAAATGGTTTGTAGGCAGTTGGCTCACAGTGAACAAGTTTCCCTGCTTCCATGGGCAGAAGTCATTATAACAGCTACAGGCTATGGTAGCTTTCCAGAAAAAGGAAGATGGGCAGTGGTTGAAACCTGTTTTGAAACCCAGGGTCTTGGGGGAATCTTAGCTACTAAAGCTGTTGTGGCGCTTAAAGAGAAACAGATTCATTTGCTGAATGTTTCCAACAAGCAGCAAATAGTAATGAAGAGAGCCATGGTTGCAAAATGTGAACCAATTGATCTAGTAAATGCTGATACAGAAGAAAACTACAAGGGGCCAAGGGTTAAAGGTGAGCTCACAGAGTTCTGCTGGGGCTTGTCTACATGGAGCGGCAACATGCATGTCTTACACACTGATTGGTCCATGTAGACCCTGTTGGGGTGTGCACTAAAAGTTCCCGAGTGCGCTTTACATAGTGCTGTTTGAAACTAGGAAACTCTTAGTGTGCACCAGCAGGGTTTGCATGGACCAATTAGTGTGAAACACATTAGGATGCTTTAGAAATCACACCCCGGTAGTGTGCATTGCGGCACCGTGCAGACTAACCCTTGTGCTTGTTCCGGCACAGTAATGTACAGTTAAATGGGGAACAGCAGAATGGTCTACAAGACTTTCTGATTAGGAATCAGGAGTTGTTCTCCCTGTCAAACCAAAGTATAGGTTGTACTGTACTAGTCCAGCATAAGTTCGATAGTAGGGGAAAACAACCCAATAAACAGTAACCAGTAGCAAAGAGGAAAGAGGCATTACAGGCCATTGAGGAAATGTATTAGGAAAGCATAAATGAGCCTTCAACCACCCTTGGGCCTTATCCATAATTCCAGTTAAGGAAAAGGATGGCAGCCCCAGATTCTGTGTAGGCTATCGAAAACCAAATGAAGTCACTTGGACTCTTATCCCGCACCACAAATAGAGAATACTCTGGATGATGTAGCACATTCAATCTGGATTTCTACACTGGATCTTAAAAGTGAGTATTGGCAAGTGGAAGTGGATGCAAAGGACAGGAAAAACTGCCTTCACAGAAGGGCAAGGTCTGTGGCAATTTTAAGTGATGGCTTTTGCCTTGTGCAATGCACTAGCCACATGTGAGAGGGATTCCATGGCATGCCCCTCTCAGCCTGTCTCTTATACCTAGATTATATCTTGGTGCATGCTAAAACCTTTGCATAAGAACTGATACACTTACAAGTAGCCTGGAATAAGCTGAAGGATGCCAATCTGAAATTAAACCCAAGTATATGTGAGTTGTTTCCGAAAGAGGTCCTTTACCTTGGGCACACAATTAGTGAGGAGGGAATTTCCACTGCAGAAAAGCTTTACAGAGCTGGCGGACTCCCTAGACACACACAAATGTGCAGAATTTTGTAGGACTCTGCTCCCACTACAGAAGGTTTATTTGTGGGTTTGCTAATATTGCAAAACCATTGCTTAGGTTGGGTAAGAAATGGAAATCATTTCAGTGGTCAGCAGAGTGTGATGCAGCATTTTCAGAGTTGAAAAAGGCTCTAGTGGCTGCACCTGTCTTGGTCTACCCATGTTTCAAAACCCCTTTCATGTTGGGCGCAGTACTGACACAAGGACACAGAGGGTTTGAGAGGGTGGTGGCTTTTACAGCAAAAGTCTAAGTTTTCATGAAAGAAATTATCCCACCACCCTAAAAGAACTCCTAGTGGTGGTTAAATATATAGAACATTTTCATCACTTATTTATATGGGAGGAAGTTTATGGTTTGGACAAACCATGCTTTCCTGCAATGGCTGTTTAGATTAAGGAATCCTGAGAAGCAACTTGCCAGGTGGTTGGAAAAATTGCAGTGCTCTGATTTCACAATTACACACAGGCCTGGGCAAAAGCACATAGTAATGCTGATGCCTTGTTGGGTGTGATAATTGCATACACTGCCCTGACCAGGGGAGCAAAGTGTTAGTTGCTCAAGTGAATGAGTGTGCTCAGAAGAGATGGCTTTCTCCTCTCTTCACCTAATATGCAGAAGTGCAAATGTTCCTACTTCATCCACTGGAACAATAGGAGTGGGGTAGCAGGAATGCACTCCAGAACTAAAAGTTTCCTAAAGAGCAGATTGGATTTTGATATCCGAATAGTGTGTAATTGGAAAATCAGCTGGCAAACACAGTCACCCTGGAAAGTTGTCACCTTGCAACACCACAGTAAAAGCTTTCTGGTCACAGTGGGAAAGCTTGGATTGGAAGATGGAATATTCTATAATAGATGGGAGAAAGCAGCCAGAGGGATACAGATACATTGAAAAAGGAGGTTCTGATGTTATGTCATGATTTTAAAACTGCTGGATATTTTGGAGTTGCAAAAACCTTAGCCAAGTGAAGGGAGAATTTCTATTGGGTAAAATGCAGAATATTGGTGCAGGAAATGTGATTCAAAGAAGGGTCTCCGTATGACAGGGAGAGCCCCTTTGCAGCAGTGTCTCATGGGAGCACCAGTAGAGCATATTCCCACTGATGTGCGTTGGGTCTTTGCCCGAGACAGAGGCGGGCAATCAATACTTGCTGGTAGCTATGGACTATTTCACAAAATGGCCTGAGGCTTACCCAATAAGAAGTCAAAAGGCTGCGACAGGGATCCTAGTGAATGAATTCTTCACCAGACTTGGGGGCTGAGGGAGTTACACACCAATCAAGGGAGAAACTTTGAAACTAAAATATTTCACAGGCTTGTGATATTCTACGGGTCCACACAACTTGCAGCACCACATCACACCCACAATCTGATGGGATGGTGGAAAGATTCAATAGAACACTGTGAATTCAGCTGGCTACCTTTGTAGTATGGTGCCAGAGCCTTTTATATTAAATTCGACATTATTCACAATTTCAGTTGCATTTATGTGCCTTCAGTCTGTTAAGCCAAACTGATGTAGTTGCTAAGGGCTAAACTCTGTTGTTAGAACTAGAGCCTGTATTTCTTTTGAATGTATTAAGACTTCTATCAAGGAAAACTCTTGTATCTTCCCAATCCTCAGCATTGGAGATCTCAGAGAATACATTATTCTAAATGCTGTACAACACAATAGAACATTTGGGTATGGATGGTTTTCACCCATCTACATGTGGTCTATGGTCTACAGTCACTAAACTCGTGTGTGTGTACATTTAAATGTATAATTATACATATGTATGTGTCTACGTTTTAAATTTTCTTTTTCCCCTTTTGAGGTTTTTTGGTTCTAGTTTTTCTTAATTTGGTAAATTTGATTTCTAGCCTTGTGGTAAAGTTTGTTTTTTTTACCAGCTGCTACAAAATAAATTCAGCAACTTATAAAAACAAAACCTCAAAAAGCTAAAATTAAAAACATCAGTTCTGCTTTGATCTAGAGGATGTGTTGAAATGGTATATTTACATGTTTATTTTCTATTTTCTAATTCCCAGTGCAAAAGCATATACAACTTCCCACATCTCGTATCTTTTTAGTTACATGTAGTTAATGTGTTAGGACAGAAAATGTAAAAGAGATGGGAAAGACTTGTATTAATCTCATTGAACTTTGGATGAGACCTAAATCTGCAAATAAATAATTTCTCCTCCCATAAGTGGCTACTCATCCCAAGTAACTACAGTGGAGCAATTACTCCTAGTTAGTACAGGTCTTGCTGCCCTTTGACCAGTGTCTCAGATCATCTCAGTTCACCTAACATTTTTTCCCTACGTTGGGTTTTAATACACTCTTAGCTGGTCCTGTATGTGTTGTAACCTCTGCTATTAATTCCACTTCTCTGAAGTGCAATAAAAGCTGGAATAATGTTTTTATTGTTCTGCACACCATCTTAAGGGACAGAGATGAAAGTGGGCTCTTCAGAAATGGATTATTATAACTCATGCCCCAAATAGAGAAACACATTTTTGGGAGGTGGAGGGGGAAATATATAATATCTAGGCCCCTCCCTCCAACATGCTCCTCTCTCCTTAAATAATACCCTGTTTGGCACTCAAAACACTAATATAATGCATAGTGCCTGAGAGACTGTAAAGAACAGTAGATAGAACACTGATTCTATGGGGTGGAATAACTGTGTTGATTATCAGTCTCCTACTAGAACTCTGCAGTGGAGAAATCATGAGAAGATTTGACCCTAAGGTGATACTATATAATTGTAGCCATCAGAGTGGTTTGCTCCATAGCAAAGGCAGCAGCTTAGTCCAGAAATTGAACTCCATGGAGCTGAACTTAACCTGCAGCTTTATACAGACTGAATACAGATCGAGTATTTGGGGAGGGACAGTGCTAGTCTCTCTACCTTTTTCATAGTGACTTCAGGCATGATACAGAAAGATGACTTTTCTTAGGAATGAGACTCACTATTTGCTTAGATCTGGACCCCTTCTGAGAAGACTATGGCAAATTATACCAAACTCTATGCTGTACAGAAGTTTTATAACAGGACTTAGTGTTTTCAATGGCTACAGAGTTCAATCAACTAACATCATTCAGAAGAATGAAAGCAGACATATGTGCCTGATAGAAATAAGGTTGTTCGTCATCTTTTAAACTGCAGCACCTAAATATTGTGATGGCAACAATATCTTGCCAAGACTCTATCAAGTGGCTCTTGTTCCATAGAAGACCTGACTTGTGAATTGGCAAACTGGGTCCCAGCTCTGTTGGTGGAAGATAATCAGCACACTGCTGTGCATCTTCTGCTGTGGGCAAGTTTCATCATTGTATGTCACTCTTTGTTTAGTGCTGATTCTTGGGCCACAAATACTATATAGGCAGAGCTCCTATTGACTTCAGTGTAGTCAGGATTTCACCTGCTGTGTAGTGAGATAACAGGACCCAAAAAGGGATGAAGAATCAGAAAATTGTTGCTTCACTTTGCTGCGTTTGGGAAGTGTAATAGAGTTTACCACATTTTTGTCATGTCTTTAGAAAAATAAAACCTTGAAACCTTGAATTGTCCAGACTGTGATGTGCGCCTCATCTAAAATGAACATGGATGTTTCCGTTTTCAGTCTACAGCTGACTAGGGGAGTGGTAAAGCAGCATTTAAGCAAATGTCTATTCAAGAAGAAATCTTTCGGGATCACGAGTAGAATAATCTTTTGCGAGGTGACCTTCACTTCTTAGAATGTAAAGATTTTATCCAGCAATGGTTTAACATTTTTTGAATAAGCTGTGGAGCTGAGACATGAATAGTTTAACAAGAATGTAGGAGTTCACTATGCAGTAGAGAGGCAGGAATGTTAGACTACTTTAAAACGTGGAACTGAGATGAGTAGCTTACTGAGCTTGTAAGTGTTTTTATCAGCCCAAAGCCAGAAACAACACTAAAACTCATCTTACACACACAGTATGCCTTACTTCTGTGAAAATGATCATTTTAAGTAAGATGGCACTGCGTTAAACAAATGGCCTTCTCAACATAAAGCTAGAATTCATTATATTGTGTCTGAATTCTTACCAACTCTTCAAATAATTTGCTCGTTTCAGGGCTTTTCTTTGAACATAAGTGTTTGCGCAGTTTTCCAGAGATTTTTTTTCCTGGCATTTGCACCATAACTCCATTATTTTTAGCCATATAAAATGGCATTATGCAACATCTGAAATTTGTTTCTTTAGATCTTGGTGATTTTATAAATCTTAATTTCCAGGATACTCCCTTGAAGTTACCTTCTCTTCACGGCTGTAGGCTTTCTCTTCCCAGACCTTTGGTATTTATTTTTACCATTTCTGTGGTCAGGGTTTGGCAATGTTGTATTCTACTAATGACAAAACATAACATAAAAATTGGAAGGAACACACCTCTTAATCTCCTAATTTAATGCAACTGAAAGGCTTTGTTAATCAATAATAGAGAGAATTATAGCTAGTTTCTGGACAAGTTTGAGACAATATAAAAATAGACTGTTGCAGCCAGATAGACTCTGACAAACGTGAACTATTCAACTGAAGAATAGCATGTAATTCTTTGTTTGATCCAAAATAGATGCAATTTGCTTATTTTAAATTGTAATACAGTATTTCTTTCTAAACTATTGCCCAGAAAGACTTGGAAGTGGTAGTCTGTTAGTTTGGACAAGTATAGGTTGTTTATATGGAACATTTTAATTGACATAAAAATTGTGTAAACCCAATAGCTCCTCTGTTCTTGGATGAAGAGAAGATCTTTGGCATAACAGAGAGTTGAATTTGTTCTCTAATTTTTTCTCTTAGGCAGGAAACTGCACATAGTTTAATGCTCGGATGAAATTTCTCAGCATCTTACATGATCATTACATTTTCCCTATAAGTGGCAAATTCTACTTTATACTATCATATATCCACTATTGATTTAAAATCACATCTGCTGATCTTTGCACCTGCCTTATGTTTTGATTTAATTTTGTTGTTTATTTAGTTAAGCTATGCAGACAGGGAATTAAGCTTATTTTACTGATTAAAATGATGCATTTTACAGTTTAATTTGTTTACATAGAACTCTTTCCATTTTGTATTCCTTAGAATCAAAAGAGAAATAAAGCAAAAATCCTATTGACTTCAGTGGGGTTAGGATGTCACCCAAAGTTAGGTTAGTTTAACAGCTGGTTTAAGAGTATTGGATTAGTTTAATAGCTCAGGTTGATTTGTGAGGTCGCTATACCTTTGCTTCTATACCTTTTTGTTTTTAGAGGAATAACAGTTATTTACTCTGTGAACTTCAAGGGTATTCTTAAACTAAACAGTACAGTATCTTTATAGGGGAAAATGTGATAAGTATAACTACAGTATGTGATATAGCCCATCATTTTCTCCTGAAGCTCTGTAGGAAAATCTAGCAAAGATGAAGTGTGTACTTCAAACTCAGATATTACATTTTGGATTCTGATTCACTCTTCTCTGGGGATGAATTACTGTGGATGCTTAGAGTGGGTCCAGTACCTCTGCAAACATTAATTTAAGGGAAGCTGATTGCATTTGAATATTAATGCCTACAAAAACAAGAAATCCATCTATATTCACTACTGTTTTTTTCAATTAATTATATGGGAATGTTAGTCCTTTGCTGTTAGTTATTACCTGAAACCTAATTTAAATCCCTTGAAATAAGAAGACAGTATTTATTTAGAATAGGTATTCTGTAGCATACCTTTATGGAATAATATATGCATAAAGCTAGAAATGTTGAATATTAAATGTGAAGAAAATCAAATTCTCTTAAGTCCACCCCAAAAAGGGCAGCTGTTTCAAATGCTTGCTTACTGCAAACAAAACCTGGATTTAATATGTACTGAGGGAACATTTTCACAAATGATGATGTATTTGGAGAAACTGATATTGTCTTTATCTAATTTTAATTGGTGTTGTGCACCAGTTGAGCCAAAAACAAATGGAAAAACAACCACAAACCCCAGGAATTGAAATAGCAACATAATAACTGAAATGGTGAAAGTGAAAGCCACTCAGAGGTAAGACTCTGAATTCATCCTTAGCTCACCCTTCTGCTGCTGCGTGCTCTCACTGCTTCCATCCTGCATTAATACTGGTTTAACAATCTCTGACATCGGGCTGCCAATGGAAGCAGCTGTCCCTTTTCAGCAGGAAAATAACTGCCAGCAGCAGGCTCAGAGAGGCTGATTTTAATTAAAATTCTGATTTCAAATACAATTCAGTTTGTTGTCCGTGACCAAAGGAGTTTTGCAGAATGGAATCTAATGGGACACCATGTTGACGAGAATAGGAACCACATTTGTTTAATAATCTTTGGGCCCTACTAATCATGAGGGACAGATCCTTAGTGGGTGTAAATTGTCAGATTGTCAATTTACACCCACTGAGGATTTGCCTACAGGTGATTAGAAATCTATATTTAAAACATAATATTCTTTAATTGACTAAAGTGCCTTTTAAGGTCACGCAACAAGTTTACAGTCAAATTGTTTTGCTGTTCATCATATTTTTGTTATTAGATTATTAGTACAGGCTGGTATTTCAACAATCAGGACTATGCAGCCATATAAAATCCATTGTAAACCTATTTTTTTTATGTACAGTAGATCCCAATTAAATCTTGTCCCTTCCCCACATCTCTCCAGGATAGTACCAGTGAGGTAGGGGAACTAGGACCTGATCCAAAGACCACTGAAGTCAATGGGACATTTTCCTTTTATTTCTGTGGTGGATCAGGCTCTAGTACAGTTCTGTGGGGCAAAGAGCATCTCACAGAATTGTCATGTGTGTCTTCATCTGCCCCACTCGGTCTGGGGTCCAGGGAAGTGGATCAGTGACTGATATATCCTAATCCCTTTGGAGTCATTGGCAAAATTACTGGTGATTTCAGATGGAGAATAATTGGGCCTGATTCTGTCAACACTTGCTAGGGGGCATAGCACTTATTACTGACAGAGTCCCATTGATTTCAGTGGGTTTCAGAATGTTGATTAAGCCCTAAGTAGATACAGGACTTGGGTTGAACTGTGGTGACACAGTCTACCGGCACTTATCTGACATTACTATCTTGGACTCCACGCTCTTAGCATTCATTATAACCCCCCCCTCTTCCTCCCAAACAGTGTAAGACTCTAGCTAACCAACATTCCCAAACGGCACCTGGCAGTAGGGTAACCAGACAGCAAATGTGAAAAATCGGGACGGGGGTGGGAGGTAATAGGAGCATATATAAGAAAAAGCCCCAAATATCTGAACTGTCCCTATAAAATCGGGACATCTGGTCACCCTACCTGGCAGCAGCTATAACCTGGCTACTTCCTGTGACCACAAGATGCAGAGATTTCACTCCACAGGAAGTTCCGCCTCAAGTGATCCAACTGACAGTTGTCTTAGTGATCCCTGATTGGCTTCTTGTTAATGTATAAGCCCATGGAGCATACCAGGAAGTGTCCAGGCACCAGTATGGATCTCTAGCTAGCTGCCATGACCACTCTGCTTCTGAACTCCCAGTACTGATATCAGTTCTGACTGGGACTGGGACTCCTAATTGAGCCCCCGAACCCCAAAACTGGCCTTGATACTTGGTATTGACCCTCAGCCTGATTCCTGCTTCTGACTTTGGCTTGGAGCTTCAACTTGATTCTTGACTCTGATACCAGCTCTGACCCTTAGCTTCAGTTCCTGGTTCCCAAGGTCCTGCTACTAGTCCTGTCTACCTTCACCCAGGATCCTGACAAACGTACACAATCATATTTGGAACAGCTGTATGATCTCCTTTGAGCAGCCTCTCATGTTGATGATCCATATGGGTGCTGCTTATTTTGTGGGTGGAACTTGGAAAGTACTACCACCACCAGTTATCCTCTCTCCCCCAGTTCAACCCATGGCAAATAGATGGTGAAAGCAGAACACTTGACAGAGGGGGGCAGTGCTGATACCAGAATTTTATGAAGCTATTCTGAGGAAATTTGAAACTTGCTCAGATTTCTAATCATTCAGGGATCTATCAAAGATCTCTACTCTACACTGCTTCTAAGAGGTCTCCCATTAAGGATTTCCTTTGGTTTAGATATAATGGGCTATTTTTTCTCTAGGGTGTGGGGAGAAGATGATGTAATTGATTAAACTCCTTTGATGCCAGCTATGGTACAGAAGCACACCAAAATTACCCATTCTGAATCTTTTCATCACATACTGTACTGGAATAAATGCTTCCACTACCAATCATGGGAATTGAGAAGATTCATTTACATTGCTCCTCCTGAAAGGTTTGCACCAGATCTAGTACTAACTTTTATCCCACACCAAGTGCTTTGTTACATTTGAGCAATGTTGACTCTGTTATTTCCTTACACTAAAAGCAAGAAATCATAAGCAAGGCAACAAAGATATAGACCACTCACATCCAGTGCAATGCCAGTTTCAAAGTGTTAGCTGGCAACTGTGATGATGCTCCTCAGCTAGTAACCCTCTTTAACACTCTCACTTTCAGTTTAACAGTACCACTGACTTCAGTATCCAACCCAAATAACTGAAAAATCACATGGCAGCGCTCACCCTTGATTTCAAGCCATTAACTTGCTGCTTTGTTGTATAACATACTGTTAGTACACATATGAATCTGTATGCATCTGTATAATTCAGTGGGTAAGATTTAATTTAGTAGTGTATACAGTACAGTTGACTTTTTGAGGAAGTCAGTAGTAAGTACATGGTAGAAACGTGTGGCTTTTAAACAGGTAAGAAGTTTTGAATTCTTTCTCTAGTGTATGTTATGTAGCGGTGCCAGCTAGTAATTTTATGTTGATAATTGTCATTGAAAGATTAAACAACATAACACTAGAATGCAGGGGTTAAGGCTGAATGTCACAATGTGATTTTCAGCTCTTTGTGTGCATTAATGGTGATGGTATTATTGAACTGAAAGGGAGATTACTGTCCACACCATGTAAGCTCAGTTTTGTTGGCTAGTGTGTGGGTGGAACCAAGCCAACTGTGCCTCTCTGATTTGGGCAAGATTGAGAAGTGCTGGGCACACGCCCCTGCTTTTCTCTCTGTGCCTAGGGAGATTATGCAGACAGGTGTGTGCGGGAGCAGGGTTTTAACTTCCTCTTATGCTCCTGTGTGACTGTGTAAGAGTTGGCCATGATCTAATCCACTGTTAGGCTGAAAGTGCCAAAAACATGAACAGAAGTACAACATGTAACTTTTATCTTTAGTAAACCAAATATTTTTTCAATGGGGAAAATACAGCACATTACATATGCTTAGATTAAATAAAATAGTTAATGTGACTCACTAGTACAGTATAACCTTGATCATCCGAATGTCATGGGAGACATTGAGTAAGCCCCGGCAGTCAAGGTTTTGACGGAGTGGAATTTTCAAGGCAATAGATGCTGGGGGAGTTGACCTTGTTTTGGATTACAGGAATTCTTGAATCAGAAAGGTTTGAATTAATTGAGCCTGTGTTGTGAATATTGTGTCAAAGATTGCTGAAATGAATGCACCGAAGTTAAACAATAATGTTCTTCAGTGTGTATCTTTTCAGAAGAGTTCATATTTTTCACTTAAAAGAATCCATTGTTGTAAAGCATATTCACTTTCTGTGCTTTCTTTTTTCATCTGGGCTGTCTGTGCTTCATTACTGATTATTGACATAATGTATAGCTTCAGTACCCTCTGAATCGATATCTTTGAATCTTGTTACACATTCCTCTGCTCATATTTAATACTTTTTCCACAGCTGAGCTTTCCCATACTGTGCTGTAAGTGGGCTTCTACCTTGACCTGTAGGGAGAGACCAGAGGGGACAGGAAGATAGCTTATTCTTCATGTGGATGCAGTCCTTGGCCTCTTTGCTGAGACTCCTGCCAAGTGTTCTAGTTGTGTTGGTTGTTTCTGTCGTGTATACTTGCTGACTAGGGACTTCACTGAGATGCTCAATAGCCACTATGTAGTAATGAATTTTGATTGTTACTAATGTGAGACAATACAAATTAGTGACCTAAAGGTGCATTTGCTTTTGTAAACAGTGATGTCATCCACCTGTCTGGTTTTAAGATTAAATTAGATAAGTTTATGGAGGAAATGGTTTAATGGTAAAACATAATTGGTGGGGAATACCGAGCAATAGCAGGTAAATAGTATAATGACTAACAAGAGTCAGGCTGGAGACTCTTGTCTACATGCTCGGGGTCTTACTGATCGCCATATTTGGGGTCGGGAAGGCATTTTCCTCCAGGGTAGATTGGCTGAGGCCCTGGAGGTTTTTCGCCTTCCTCCGCAGCATGGGGCAGGGATCGCTAGCAGGAGGGTTCTCTGCAAATTGAAGTCACCAAGACACAGGATTTGGGACTTCATCAGCAGAGTCAAGGGAAGGGTAGGGACGGTTTTGTGGCCTGCAGCATGCAGGGGGTCAGACCAGATGATCATAATGGTCCCTTCTGACCTTAAAGTCTATGAGTCTATAGAGAATGGTTTCTATTTCACTGTGTCTCAATACATTGTCATTTAATTAAAAGTGGTCAAGAGGAATAGCCACACAGATTGTGTAATCTTGCCATTTCATTTTTGTCTAGGTCCATTTTAGTACATTTACATGTCCATTATCTGCTCACTAATTATTTCTGCAATTAATGCCCCTTAAAAATATTGCATTTTTTATTAATGTCAAAAGATAAGATGAATTTCCCCGAGTGATAAAAGCATGAGTGAAATACAATGTTATCAGAAGTCTTATGGTTATAAATTAACTGCATATATGAGTGGTGCTTTGAAGTATTTGTTGTAAATTATTATTCTTAATGTGTTGGTATTATTCCTGTTTAATTTTTGGTTGAAGATATGGCTTTATTATTGTATACTCTATAGCAGGGGTCGGCAACCTTTCAGAAGTGGTGTGTCGAGTCTTCATTTATTCACACTAATTTAAGGTTTCATGTGCCAGTAATACATTTTAATGTTTTTAGAAGGTCTTTCTATAAGTGTATAATAGATAACTAAACTATTGTTGTATGTAAAGTAAATAAGGTTTTTAAAATGTTTAAGAAGCTTCATTTAAAATTAAATTAAAATGCAGAGCCCCCCAGACTGGTGGCCAAGATCTGGGCAGTGTGAGTGCCACTGAAAATCAGCGCGCATGCCACCTTCGCCACACGTGCCATAGGTTGCCTACCCCTGCCGATTGGCTGCTATTCTTTCCATTTTCAGTATGTCCCTTATTTTCAGATACCATCATTTAGCTGAAGGGCTTGATTAATTGAACCAGAGTATAAAGATTCATTTCTTTGCTGCAGTGATCACAATTCCCCACAGATAACTTTCTTTGGGTTGCCTTACTGGGGTTTCCAACAGGGCTCCTAGAAATTTTCAGAGAAGAGATTGAAAAAAAAAAAAGGAGAGAAATACCTCTTTATAAGTGTTACACAAATTTGAGTCCAGCAAAGTTTAATTTTGAGATATAACCAGAACACCATGTGCATGTGTTCCTCCCTAACTGCACACTCTTCAGCATAAATCAGATTTAGTTGAATCTAGTTTGTTTTGTATGGTTGGTGTACAGAAATATTTGGTTATTTTCCATTGAAATTCTCACCAGCTTGGGGCAGCAATGCATTTATATGCGTCTGCACAAATCTCCTTTCATCCCTGCTCTGCAATCTTAAACTGAAACTAATTTTCCTATTTTTCTGCTATTTCCTCTCTGTTTATATATACTTGTCCTTCATGAGACAGGAGAGAATTTTGCAGCCTTTAGTGATCTTGGTTTATATATTTCTATTGAGTTTTCTAAAGGGCATTGTTGTTCTTTAATTCAGAGAATGGGCGGGCAGATTCTGATTTACATCCATGGTGCTAAGAGCAGAATGTGGCCCTCTGTGTTTAAGGATATGACCACAATTTTAAAAAGTAATCTCGGATGACTCCAATTTTGAGTGCCCAAATTGGGACACTTTAAAAGTCTTGATTTTTCAGAGGGCGGGTGCTCAGCATTTTCTGAAAATCAGTCCCCTTTAAAAATATTTCAAGTTGGGCACCAAGGATTTGAGGCATTCAAAGTCATGTATGACTTTTGAAAATCTTGACCCTCATCTGGAAATACTTGTAGAAATCTTGTCTGTGTAACTTCTTGTTGTTTACTATATTTATTATTTGCATGCTGACAAGGTACTTGGCGCTGTACAAGACACTAAAATAAGATTATTCCTGCCTCAAAGAGCTAAAAGCCTAAAAGACAGGCACAGAGGAGACAGGGAACACTGAACAAATCCAGAAGACGGAGTAACATCCATATAATAGAATCATAGGACTCTAGGGCTGGAAGGGACCTTGAGAAGTCAAGTCCAGCCTCTTGTGCTGGGGCAGGACTAAGTAAACCTAGACCATCCGTGATGGGTATTTGTCCAACCTGTTCCTAAAAATCTCTAATGATGGCTATTCCACAACCTCTCTTGGAAGTCTACTAAGAACGTAAGATTGGCTACGCTGCATCAGACCAATGGTCCATCTAGCCCAATATACTGTCTTACAACAGTGGCTGGTGCCAGATGCTTCAGAGGGAATGAACAGAATGGGATAGTTATCGAGTGATCTGTCGCCTGTCCAGTCCCAGATTCGGGCAGTCAGAAGTTTAGGGACACCCAGAACATGGGGTTGTGTCCCTGACCATCTTGGCTAATAGCCATTGAAGGACCTATCATCCATTAACTTATCTAATTCTTTTTTGAACCCAGTTATACTTTAGGCCTTCATACCAATGCTTGGCAATGAATTTCACAGGTTAACTGTGCATTGTGTGAAGAAGTACTTCCTTATATTTGTTTTAAACCTACTGCCTATTAATTTAATTGGGTGACCTCTAGTTCTTGTGTTATGTGAAGGAGTAAATAACATTTCCTTAATCACTTTCTCCACACCATTCATGATTTTATAGACCTCCATCATATCCCCCCTTAGTTGCCTCTTTTCTAAGATGAACAGTCTCAGTTTCAGTCTCTCCTCAGGTGGAAGATGTTCCCTATCCCTAATCATTTTTGTTGCCCTTTTCTGTACTTTTTTTCAATTCTAATATGTTTCTTTTGAGATGGAGTGACCAGGTCTGCATGCACTATTCAAGGTCTGGGCGTACCATGGATTTATATAGTGGCATTATGACATTTTCTGTCTTATCTGTCCCTTTCCTAATAGTTCCTAACATTCTGGTAGCTTTTTTGGCAGCTGCTGCACATTGAGCAGATGTTTTCAGAGAACTATCCACGATGACTCCAAGATCTTTCTTGAGTGGTAACAGCTAATTTAGACCCCATCATTTTGTATGTTTAGCTGGGATTATGTTTTCCAATTTGAATAACTTTGCATTTATCAACACTAAATTTCACCCCCCATTTTGTTGCCCAGTCACCCAGCCTGGTTTGATCTCTTTGTGATTCTTCATAGTCTTCTTTGGATTTAACTATCTTGAATAATTTTGTATTGTCGGCAGACTTTGCCACCTCACTGTTTACCCCTTTTTCCAGAGCATTTATGAATATGCTGAACAGCACAGATCCTAGTACAGATCCTTGTGGCACCCTGCTATTTACCTCTCATGGCTGTGAAACTCATTTATTCCCAACCTTTGTTTCGTATCTTTTAACCAGTTACTGATCCATTAGAGGAGCTTCCCTCTTATCCCATGACTGCTTACTATGCTTAAGAGCCCTTGGTGTGGGACCTTTTAAGAAGCTTTCTGAAAGACCAAGTACAGTGTATCTACTGGATCCCCCTTGTCCACATGGTTGTTGACCCCCTCAAAGAATTCTAATAGACTCCAGAGCTTAACTACCCTTATAGTTATTTTTTCCCCTAATATCTAACCTAAATCTCGCTTGCTGCAGATTAAACTAATTACTTCTTGTCCTACGTTCAGTGGACATGGAGAACAATTGTACATTGTTACGATGTTCTGCCTTTGTCATTGTTTAGCTAATCAATGCACAATTAGTTGTTTCCTCATATGTCAGTTCCTCCAGCCAATGATTCTGTGAACTCCCTCTAGTTTATCAGCATCTTTCTGGGCGTATGGTGCCCGACCTGAATGTAAAATTCAGATGCAGTCATGACAGAGAAGGAATTAATCTCACAGCTCTGGGATGAGATGCCATTGCACATGCAGCCTAAAAGTGCCATGTTTTGCTGCCATGTGACATTGCAACCTCGCCTCAAATGTGCTGTCTATACTTAACCCTAGACCTCTTTCAACAGTGCTGCTTCTCATGTTTCTTCCTCCCAATGATTATATGTGGAATTATGTTCCATTGGTTCTCCCTATATATACTAGCTTGAATTTTGCCAATGTGAATTTCATTTTTAACCCATGTTTCTAATATTTGTAAATCCCTTTGAGTTGTTCCTCTCTCATGACTGTTGTTCACAACTCCTCCCACTTTAGTACCCCAGAGAATTTCACTGAATTTCACTCACTCTTCCAGACAATCAGTTGAGATGTGCAATAATATTGGATCAAACCTCAATCCCTGCAAATCTCCCCCAATTTACTACATTGCCATTTATTACACTTTGCTTATAGTCTGTTAGCCAGGTTTCAATCCATAGGACAGTGTTTCTATCCAAGTCAGTTTGAACTAATTTTTAAATAAAACTTCATGAGACACGGTATCAAGTATTTTACTAAAATCACAATATATTATAGTTAGTGGATTCCCTTCATTCACTTAAAATTCTGTCAAAACAGGCAGCCAGTTATGTCTGGCAAAATGCATTCTTTTTAGCCCTCCACTGCTTCTGGCTCATGCTTTGGGCTGAAAGTGGAAGGTTATTGTCTTTCCCAACTGAAATTGGGGCTCTTTCATGTTACGGTTTGGTTACCCTCCCTTAAAGTAAAATGACCGTATTTCCCTTTCTCTTTTATTATTTTATGATAAACAACAGTGAATTATGTGATGTGAATTATTGTTAGGTTATGTTTTCAATACACTGCTCTCCCAGGAGAAAAAACAAACCTTATAGTATTTTTGGGCTGGGCTTTTCAGAGGAACCTAAGGGATTTAGCGACCCTTCTCCCATTGAATTTCAAAGGGTTTTGAGCACCAATCTTCCCAAGGCTCCTTTGAAACTCTACCCTTAATTATAATAATTTACTATTGTTAGGGTTACCAGATAGCAACTGTGAAAAAACGGGACAGGGTGTGGGGGGTAATAGGCGCCTATATAAGAAAAAGACCCCCAAAATAGGACTGTCTCTTTAAAAACAGGGCATCTGGTCACTTTAATTATTGTTCATGATTTCATTTTGGTAGTGCCTGAGGACTATGTCCGTGTTATACTAGGCACTGAACAAATGACAATAGGACAATAAGCCCCTATTCCAGAAAGCTCACAATCTAGGATTCACACTCTTGCAATAGGTGACTAAACTGACATGACGTGGGGAGAACAAGGTAACAGTAAATCTTTATAATTTGGTGCTTTTTAACAAATGCTTTCTGCTGAAATCTGAATTAGGAAAATATATTTTTCTGTGTCTTAGATATTTCTTATTCACTGACGTTAGTCCAATTCAGAAAACAAGAGATTTTATTTTTTGCTCAGAAACATCAGACTAGCCAAGCACTTATTAGGGAGAATTTAGTTAAAAAAAAAAAGGCACATAACAATGGGGAAATGATTTGATAAAACATCAGTTTGGGCATGAAAATATTTTTGGTTATTGGACTCCACTAGTTTTACAGTAAGCAAAAATTTCAATTTAAACTATTGTCAACCCAAGGCCGTAAAACTAGGAGTGTGAGATGTTATCTTCTGCCAGTTACGTAAGTTCATGATGCATAAGTTATTGCAAAAAGTAGGGTCATGACTCCTAAAGCAGCTCCTTTTGAAGTGGTATTGTAATTCTTCTTGAGCCCTTTCTGCATATTTGTACGTTTCAGTGGATTAACTCTTAGCAGAATTTACCTTGATTTTAATGAAAATGAAATATTGATGTAAAAAAATCCTTAAATCTTCTATTGGAATATTGACTCATTGATATCAAAACAGCCCATACAGAGCCTGACCAGTTTAAACACAGATTCAGTGCCTAATCTTTCTTGTAGGATAGTTTAAAAATACTTAAAAAATAAGTGTGTTCTAGATTCAGACATGAATATCAAACATATTGTGCAGCATTGTCTAGCTGGAACAGAGGATTGAGAGTCAAGCAACCTGAGTCCTATTGGCACCTCTGCTATTGTCTTGCACTGTGACCTTTGGCAAGTCACTAAATTTCTTTGTGCCTCAGTTTACCCTTCTTCAAAATATCACCAAATGCTAAAGTTTATGTACATGAAAACTGTACATTTCAGTGAGTAGTAGACATACAGCTCAGCTTTATGAATTTCATCGAAGCCAGAAAGTAATTTTTTAATAGCCCACACAAAAGTGGAAACTGGAGTGGTTCTGTTTCGCAGGTTGGGGTGCTGGGTGTGGAGAGTCTGCAAAGAAGTCAATGCCATCTTTGTGTCATGGGCTCTGGTCCGTCCATCCTAATGCAGAGGGGTTTTTTGAGGATGTTGAGGGGATGTGACTGTTGACTTCACAACTACATAGATCCACTAACTAGTCTATCTAAGGTATTTATATGCCCCCCATCACTGTATTATCTAAGCACCTGACAATCTTTAATATATTTATCCTCACAATACCCCAATGAGGTAGGGAAGTGCCATCATTTAAATTTGACAGGTGGAGAAATGGAGGCACAGAGCAACTGAGTGACTTTCCCAAGGTCACACAGGAAGTCTGTGGCAGAGCAGGGAATTGAGGCCAGGTCTCCTAAATCCTAGGCTAGTACCATAGCCCCTGCACCAGACAGAATGGTTTGGCAGTCATGGCGATTATTGGAAGCCCTGGGTTTGGAGTAGTGCCTGATGAGCAGCTTCATTGCTACTCTGCAGCCTCTGAGGACATGGTTCCCCAGGAGCATTGCAGAACTCGTGAGCAAACAGCTACATGAGTGTAATATTTATGAGATGGTTATTGCTATAAAATCTGCTTGTTCTAGGGCTTCTACCTGCTACACTAGACTGGGCATAAAAGGGTGAAAATGGATGGAGAAATGGGGCAGGTCATTTGGATTCTGATAATTAACATTCCTTCTTAGAAAATAAAACTTTTGAAACTTTCCTGGAAATGGGAATTTACGATTTGCCACAAAGACCCACAGGGGATGCTGCAGCCGACACATACTTACAAGTGTGGTTATTACCATGCAATTCTTCTTCATGAGTAATGTCCAGAGCAACACTGAGCCATCCAGTCATACATATAATGCAACAGTGTGCTTGGGAAGAAAGACTCAATTAGAGGCCAAAGATTATAAAGATTTATTACCAATATTTGGGAAAAAGTTCTGACATCAGGGGAAAAGCAAATTGAGCAACAAAAGGGGAGGGGAAGTAATGGATTCCACAGAAAGAGAAGCTCTCTCGGCGTCTGATCCAAAGCCCATAGAAGTCTGAGAGACTCTTTCCATTGATACCAATGGGCTTTGGGTCAGGGCCTAAGAGAACAGAGACACTTTATCCTATACTCTTTCCTACTGTCCCTTCCTGAATTCACACACTGCAGCCTGTTCATGATCAGCATCATCATTATAATTATGAAAAGAAAATAATTGCCAAAATGTTCAAACGTGCTTGCCTGGACTTAGGTATCCAAATCTAGGCACCTAAATAAGTGTCTTGATTTTTTTCAGGGGGGCTAAGCCCCTGCAGTTCCCAGCGATGTCAGCCACCTCTTTTAAATGTTCATAACTGAACTATTCTACCGTTAACTTTCTAAGACCATTTTTGTCTTCACCCTTAATGCGCATATGAATCATGCGGCATTTTGATCGATGCCTTGTGTCTTGCATATCCTGTCCCAACACACTCATTTCTTGTACACATTACTTGTCTAGGTTCCCTAAGTTAGATCTGCTGTAAATAGTGCTTGTTGTTTTTCTTAAGTAGCTATTAAATGCTTCAGGAGCTCTTAAACCTTGCCAAAGAATACTTGGAATAAAAATAGTGCATAAACATAACTGGAAATGAGGTTATAGGACTGTGTTTAATTGTGTGAATCAAATCAGGTGTTGTGCTTAGGGTCAAAAGGGGCTGTACAGAATGTCAGGCAGGTCCTCAGTGACCTATCCCTATCATCATTTGGGTTCTCTGTTAGCAACTATTCATCTTACATTTACAGTAATAAAAAATTGCTTTCCAACTGCATGTAGTGGGGTTTAGATTAACTAAGCCTGCCATGATAGTACCATTGTTTCAGTGTACAAAAATGATTTTTTTTCACCAGGCACTAGGAAAGGTCACTTGCATTAATATCAGACACTGGGGAGAGGGGAAGCAAAAGAACAATTAAGGTATTCCTAATTTCAGTACTATTGAACCAAATTAAAATCCACAATTAAGCCTGACATGTGGTCTAAACACTCTCTGGTGGCTATTAGGGAACATGTGACATGGAAGGTCACCTGCAGTTTGAATAGCTGTGAAATAATCATGCACTGTAGACTGCATTAGGACTTGTCCATATAGGTCTGATACAAATCCCATTGAAGATAGTGGAGATTTTTCCTTTGATCCCAATGTGCTTTGGATCAGGCTCTCATTTCTTAAGGACCAGTTAACACAAGGTTCTTTAACATGATGGACCATACAGGAGAATTGGTTTTACCTGATAATTTCTGTTCTTGGAGCCATCCAGCACAGCAGGCTTGTTCATATCTATGGAGGTACTGGAGACTGCTGGAATTCAGCCGTCAGACAACCCTTCAGGATTTGCTCTAGCAAGTTCTGCCTACACACAGAGAGAGTATGGTGGTTGAAGCACCCGCTGTTTGCAATGTCTCTATTGCAATGTATTTTGTTTGCTTAGCAGCAAGCTCTAATGTTTGGAAGCTTACTTAGTTTTGTTGCTTTGGGGAACCAAATTTTATTTATATAAATGATTTTTTAAAATTTGACATCACAGCCACACCCAGCCTCAGGATGGTGAGGCCCTCAGAGAGGATTACGAAGGCGGAAAAGGTAAATGTAAGCTCATTTGGGCAGAGACTGACCCCTCCTCTGTGTTTGCAAAGCAGCTAGCACAATGGGGCCCTGATCTTGGTTGGTGCCTTGAGGAAATATCACAATACAAATAAATAATAATAAAAACCCCATTTCAAGTGCCCAATCCAAAAACCACTGAAATCAACGGAAAGATTTCCCCTGAAGGATGGAAATTCCCTGCCTTGCTATAACCCTATATTGAAGAAAACACATGGCACTTATGCTCTCAGACATAAGACTCAAGATCTATCTACATGTTAAGAGCAGCTGTAGGGTAAAGTCGTTTTCCCCTCTACCCTCTCCAGGTGAATGGCTCAGCTAAAGTCAGCTGTAGGGGATCTGCTGAGGTCCCTGCTATTGTTTCCAGACACATGCTGTGACTTGCTCTGAGGCAGAAGCCCATTAAATGAAAGCTTCCAGCCATTTGGTTGAGAGGGGTGGATGTGGAAGTCTGAAACAGAACAAGTGCTAGAACTGATATGGGAACCTTCATAGAAAGCCTTGGCATCACTGGCAATTTGTAAAGAAGACACCTGAACTGAATGTGGTTCTAACATATGCAACTTTGAGGACAGTTCTGTGGCTGGCGTGAAGTGGCATGTTGAAGATCAACATCTATCAGGTCCATAGATGACAGGTAGCCCTCCAGTAAAATTGTTAGTAAGCCTGATGAGGAAAACGTTAATTTGAATTTGGGTTTGTGATATGCTTGGGTAAGGACTTCAAATGCAACACTTTCCCCCTCAGTCTTTTTGGGATCACAAAGATGATCAAGAATCCTCCAGCTGAAGGATTTGCTCGATTGTTCCTATATATAATGGCCATCTGGCTGCCTTCTTCATGGCTTAATGCTTTTCTAAATGCTGGGGATTGGACGAAGCTTGGCACTGGGAACCAGTTTAACATGATTTCCTTCCTGAAGCATTTCCAGGTACCTTTCATGAATCTGAGCACTTCTGGCTTGATTAAAGATGGTCTTCTCCCTGCATCCTGGGACTAATTCTGATCTTTCACCAGTCTGGACTCTTGACATTGGTGCAGCTTAAACGGTGTAAAACCAGAATCAGCAACTTTGATTCTGGACTTTGTGAGGCTCATGTGATAGTCACACACTTATTTTGTTAGAGGAACCTTTTAGAGAGAAGATTCTTTCTGAAATTTCCCCCTCTGGCAAAGCTATTCCTTGATTGGTTTCTTGCACTGGATCCATTTCATCTGTTGGGCCTATCCATGAACAAAGAGAACTTTGTTGAATTGCCTGCAGAGTTTATTTTTCTTAGTCTGAGGCTTGGAAGATGGGAGCATTCTGCCACTTCTTTATTCAGCCCTTCAGTATGTGGGCTACACCCTACATATTTGGAGGATGCTAGTAAGTTTTACCCTGATTCTCTGCTTCTTTTCATCTTGTAAGCCAGAACTGCCTTCTGCTTGCCAAATTAGAAGCAATTGCCTATGTATAAAATCTGTGAGAGTCCACTGATGCATCTGCCATAAAGGCTCAGGCCAGAGTAACCTTATTCAGCAATGGCTTTCTCTTTGTGTTTCATGTTTACTGCTCTTTCCACTCTCCAACTTCCATTCTCTAGAGGGACATTTAGTTGTTTATTTGGAGTTGTATAACGCATACTCATCAAAGAATCTTTGGGCACATGTTCAAAATGCGTTGACTGACCACTACAGCTACTACTACTTAGAACTTAGCAGCTTTTATGTGAGGTCTTGAAATGCTTTATGATGGTAGCTATTGTGATCTCCTCTTGGAGATGTGGAAACTGAGTCACAGAAAGGTTAGGCCACAGAGCAGGCCAGTAGCAATTTCAAGACTAAGAACGAGATCTGCTGACTCCCAGCAACTACTTTAACCACTAGCCCATGCTGCCTTCCATTGATGTGCCAGTCTATACAGCGCATAAGTGCAATACTTTCCTCAGGTACCTGTATCAAAGAACTTTTATAGCATAAAATGCCTCATAATATCATTTCAATGATGGAAAATATGGCCATTACACAGCGATGCCCATGATTGACAGTTTCATCCATTTCATATACATGGTGCTGCTCCCTCCACAGCAAGGGACAGCACCATATTGTAGGATCTCTGGACAGGATAATAATAGAGACTAGCTCCATCTTATCATTCAGTAGATAAGTGTGAATTTAGGGATTCTTTAATAGTTGTATTTTTGGTATAACAAAGTAAGAGCTGTGAGAGGAGTACTTTAGGGTGTTCATGTACTATCTCATAACTGTCTTCAGTTCTACACGCTAAGGTAGTATTTAATCCCTGGTGTGACCTTATTGAACTCAGTGGAATTTCATCAAGGAACGTATTTATCCCAGCATTTTGTAATGATCTTTGTGAAATGTTTTGATACAGAGCATTACACAGATAAATGAACCAACATTCATAACCAGCAAAATTCCAGTCATCCCATGTTTTTTTGTAAGGAAATGTTTATTAGAGATGGTTATTGCTGGAACATTCTGATATAAAAAAACCCCAAAACTGTTTACCAGTTCTTTCTGTCCTTACTCAGGTAAAACTCATTACTGATGTGGTGGGAGTCTTGCCTGGCTAAAAGTTGAGTAAAGGCTGCAGGATTTAGCGGTGTGTTGTTTGCCTTGTGCTGCAAAAGTTCAGTTAGTTTGTTTCTGGCAAGCAATGTTAGCAGTTTTGATGGCTTTTTTATTGTATTTAATTATAATGATAAACTGTGGCAGTGATTTACAATAACATTTTGGAGCATTACAAACACAATTCTAAGGAAAAAAGGTTTCCTTTTATATTACAAAACACATTGACAGTGGAGTGGGTTGTCTGAGGCAAAATTCCTGATATATTATACTCTAAATCTCTAAGCTTTTAAAATATTATTTTTTATTCTGTGGGAATGGACTGTGATTTTTACTGTCCACAAAAGCTGCAATGGCAAGAAAATAAAAATGTTAGCACAAACTCAGAATACCACAGTGCTTTCTTATAAATTTGCATGTGAAATCAAAGTCAAAACATGCTTTTCAGTATTAAAAAATCACATTGTTCAGAGGATAACTGGAGGGTATAGTAGGGAGAACAGAAATGACATCCCTGGTACAATTATGTGCCTTGATTTATTTAATACTCACTTCATTAGCCAGGGCACATACTAAACTGGTGTTAGGGCCACACCAAATAACTTATGTTGTACTAGACAGTCAAGCGCAATTAAAAATTGTAGAAGGGTCACTTGAACAAGGCTGTGAGCTCCTTGGGGAAAGGACTTTCCAGAAAGCACCTACCATGCTATGTGCACGACCATAACCAATAGCAATAAGGTATCCTTCCCAATGTGGCTGATATTTATTCACGAATAAGGATAGACTTTTATCATGAGTTATGATTCCATGATTTTTATGTTTGAAAGAACTATTTCTCTGTGACTTTTGGCATTTTATCTGAGAGTGGATGGATGTGATGGTCCTAACCAGATTTTGCTGAGAACTTTGACAGCTGCCAAGTTTTTTCTGTCTGCTGCTGGTATCTACCTTAATCTGTTTTTTGTAATCGATAATTATTTTTTAATGTGGAGTGGTGGATTGAGTTTGCTCTCATAATTTACACCAAAAGAGACCTCTCACTTACTGCTCTAACTAACTGGTTCACTTTATAGTTATCCTCTTCTCACCTCCCCTGCTTCTTTGTCTCATCCTCCTGTTGCCACTTGTCATGACCTAGACTCTTTGGGGCAGGGATTTTCTTTTTAGTGTGTGTCTGTATCGTGATTAGCGTGACAAGGTCCCGATCAGAGACGACAAATAACTGTTGATAGTGGGAAGGGAGGGGGGGGAGGGAAGGGCACAATTAAAAGGTTCTGGTGGTATGCAGTGGGCTTCAGGGCAGGGCATATAAATCCTGGCAGAAATCTGGGGGGACACATGCCCACCCCCATGCATCACCTCAGGTCCTGATTCTTGATTGGTATCCCTAGGTATAGCTGCAATACAAATAAATAAGGGAACTAGGAGCTTGGTGTGAGACTGTGGTAGGTCCCTGCAAGATGACAAGGAAGTGACAAGAGTGGAAAAAGAAGGTTCAATAAACACACACAAATGAAGCGTGAAGGCTAGGAATGAAAAGTGTATATTCTTGATTAGATGAGTGCACAAGCAAAAGCTGCTGCTGGGGCAGCCCTAACTAATCCAAATGGTGTTTATGCAGGGCTGGGCTAGAGGAATTATTCAAGTACGGTCACATCTGCAGGGCTTATTTTACAGCACACACAAGCATTTTGTATTCTCTCAAAAGCTACTGCCGTTACATTCACCACTTTTTAACCAACATTCCCGAGCTAGTAGGAATTAGAGATGGGAAAATCCTTTTAGGTCCCCTTATTCTTCCAGCTACTAGTGCAGGATTGATTCATATATTATTTTATCAAGTGCTCTGCCCAGTCTAATTTAGATAACCCACATAGTGGGGTCTGCAAAGTGACATCTATGCCTGTCAATAAATATTCTTATGGTTTAAAGAGATTTTCATAGTATTTCTTTACTTTGAAAATAGCTGTGTTTTTTTCCCTTTACACCCCTCCCTCCTTTTCACCATTAATAATACTTACCTCTTATATAGTGCTTTTCATCCATTGATCTTAAAGCACTTTACAGAAGGCAGTATCTTTATCCCCATTTTACAGATGGGGAAACTGAGGCCCTGAGTGGTGAAGTGATTAGCCCCACATAGCCCAGTGGCAGAGCCAGGAATAGAACTCAGCGCTCCTGAATCCTAGCCCAGTGCTCTATCCATTAGGCTATTCTATTAGTTAAGCCCATTTCTTATTCCACCCAACTATCCTTCTTTGTGTCTTTCCTTCTTCATAAGCATGCATGCCTATAATATATATTATGGCACAAGGTTTTAGCGTTGTGACTCCTATTGATATTAGTTGTAGTTATAGGTCTAACACTCAGTGTGCAACTTAAAAAAAAATAAGGAATGGGGCAATTTACACAAAGGGGCAGGTCCCGGACTGAACACTGTGAACTCTTAGAAGATAATAAGCCTGCTGCATACTTGTGGTGACATCTGTTTTAGGCTTGTGGGAGGGGAGTGTTGGTTGAGGTCTGGGATGCTCTACTGAGGCATCCTACTCCTCTATTTGCTTTCTATTAGGCTTGAAAAACAAATGAAATGTGTTAAATGATTTCAAAGTGCCACTCGCTGTACTTCATTCCTATTTTGCAATTGCCAGCTCCCCGTAATTCCTAACGCTAAAATGTCTAAAATAACAGTCATTCTATTAAGAGAACCAGGGCCAAAGGACTATGGACCACATCGACACACAGAAAAACTGTGTCAGAATAATTTCCATTGGGTGTTTGATTGTTTGGGGGTCCAGCACAGTTTCTTCTTGTGCAAGAGGTCTTTCTTTCTAAGCCAGGAGCTAATTTTGCTTCATGCAGTATTGACACATAGCTGACCTCTCAAATGCAAAATTTTTGCACAGGCAAAACAGACTCATGTTTTTACATGCATACAGACAGCTACACAGGCCAGTCAAGTAGCTGGGCACTCAATTTGTGTATGTAAGTTTAGGGCCCTTGCTGAAAAATTTGGTCTGTGATAACCACCTTACCCGGGAATGGTCATTGTAGATTAGGTTGTGCATATCTTATTGTTAGAATGCTCGTAGAACTGAGCCCAAACCAAAACACAAGAACCTTGAGGAAGATCACATCTGGATCGAGAGTTGAATTTTGCTTCCTGCTCTTGAATCTGTAATAGACCAAACCAACTCTCCCCTCCCCACCTTAACTTTGGAAAAGTTTGCATCTGGATCTGATTGTGTGCTCTATCCCGTCTCAAATGACCGTATGGTCCTTATGTACTTTTTATCCAGTCCTCTGCATCTTTAGGTAGCTGGAGGGAAGAAATACATTTTTATTTTCAATCCTTTGCTTTTTTTTTTTTTACATTAAAATGTATAGAGTCAAACTGTCCATGTGAGAACTGAGGGCTTACGTTATTTGGCTGAATCTCCTTGATATGGGTAGCACCTGTGTATTTCCAGTATCTTGAAAACTGAATACCATGCTGAGCCCGTACTCGCAATGGTTTTGTATTTATTTAAATGTATCCTCAAACCACCACTTTGCTTCCTCAATCCCATGTAACATAGAAGGATCTTCACTGCAGTGCTGAATTAAAGCCACTGCAGTGAGGTGTTAATAAGCAGGCACAGAAAGGGAATTAGTATAGAGCAGTTCTCAGGCTTTTTCATAATGAATGTAGATCCTAACAGAGCATTTCTCAGAGCCAGCTCACCTCCCAGTCCCAATCACATGGGCTGCCTCACCACGTGCAACTCTGTAATGTCTCTGTGGCAGCTACAGTGATTGCTTAGAAGGAAAACCAAAATGCGTACAATAAATCTTTTTAATGCGACATGGCAGCTGGAAACAAGGAAAAGAAAACAGCACCATATGACCAGCCAGCTGTCTGTGGACTGACAGTAAGTGATTTGTGGGCCATCCGTGGCCCATGCACCACAGTTTGGAAATTGCTGGTTTAGAGAAGGGGGCCATGTGAACATACAACACAAACCTGCTTTTACTCAGTTGTGCAGCAGTCTTACCTCCTAGTGCTTTGCATTTCTATTGCCTCCCTCTCTCCCTTTTCTCTACCCATACCTTGTGTTTAGCCTGCCCCGTATAAACTCTTCCAGACCTTTTTACCTCTGTACCATCTTCCAGTCTGTCCCTTAAACTCTCTCACTAGTTGGGTGTGACATACCTTGCATTGCTACCTATTATGTATCGCTTCTGTGTGGTACAGTAACAAGCACAAGCCCCTAACTGGGGTTGTCAGAGGCTGACTCGCCCTTTAAAGGCAAGCTATGCTCAGTCTTTTCTGTGCCCTACCTGCTAGCCCCCAGCTAATGGTGATTTGGCAACTTAGTGCTAGCATTCCCCAGCTGAAGAGAATTGGAGGGACTACTCAAGCAGAGCTGGGAAGAGAGTCTAGGGGAGAGAGACTACAGAGAAGTCAAGACTCTTCTGCAGGTAGGAGAACCCCCCACTTCCCCTGGGAGTAGCGTCAGGCCCTAAAATAGAGTGAATAAAAGCACTTAGTACAGCCTGATGGGGTGGAAGATTTATTAGGTCAGTAGAGAGGGAGAAGCTAGAGGCCTGAGAGCCAAAGGGAAGCTGTGTGAAGCAGCCCAAGGGGACATAGCAGTAGGATGTAGTCTAGGGAAACAGCAGCATGTCTGAAGAAAAAGACCTAGCTGTTAATTCAGGGTCCCTGGGCTGGAACCCAGAGTAGAGGGTGGACCTGGGTTCCCCTAGCAGACCCTGGGGAAGGGACATGCAAACCCAATTGAAGAAGCAGGTTAGGCTCCTGTGGGGGAGGCCTTGAGCGAGGGCCAGTAAGAATACTGCAGTGGCGCCCAAGAGGGGTGGAAGAATTATTATTGGGATGTTGATCCTAGCTTTTCAGTTGGACCTTCTGTTACCCTAGAAGGGGACTGAACTTAGTGACTTAGCTGGATGGCCAAGCTCTGGAAGACCTGGTGAGAGGCGGATGGCCTGCAGCAGGTTCTGGAGACAAAGGCCCTTGCAATATCACAAGTGACACAAGGGGATGCGATGGGTGGCGAGTGTACTGCCTTACAGGGTGCAATTTTGCTTAATTAGAAGTATATGTATCTAAAAGAGTGTCTTTGACATAAATTATAAAATGCAATTATACATATACTAGTTCCAGCTGCCTTCTCAAAGCAGAAAATAACCATCTTAAAAAAGTACTAGTCTAGCTCTCCAGTAATGGAATTTATGTTAGCAATAGGCAAATGTTTCAAGGTTTGAAGAGTCCATTCAGCTGAACATCAAAAGGTTCAGATGATCCACTGAAATGTAGCCAAATCTCTTTGATCAAGTAACTGGTATTGACACTGCATGAGAATAAATGCCCTCTGTTGTGATTTCTGGTAATTCCTGGTTCCAGCCAAGTTGGAGAGTTTGGGTACCCCATGAATAGCCTTTGTTAGAGCACTGTGGTGTGGTCTTTCTGGTCTCTGCCCAAAGCAGTTGTTTACATAAATACAAGTAAGAAGTTAACTGAATGCTAGCAAACCTAAATGTTTTGGTGCTAGTTTTGGGTGAAAAACTGGGTTAGGTCTTACTTTATTTGAACCAAATTGCCCTCTTGAACTTGGCCCAATCCAGCAAAGTTCTGAAGTCAATGGGACTGGACACTTTTTATGTCTTGACTGAAGGTTCTTTAATTCTTTATGAAGCAACAGAGAGTCCTGTGGCACCTTTAAGACTAACAGATGTATTGGAGCATAAGCTTTCGTGGGTGAATGCCCACTTGGTTGGATGCACCCGACCTGCATCTGACGAAGTGGGCATTCACTCACGAAAGCTTATGCTCCAATACATCTGTTAGTCTTAAAGGTGCCACAGGACTCTCTGTTGCTTTTTACAGATCCAGACTAACACGGCTACCCCTCTGATAATTCTTTATGGGTTCTCCAGTTTATTTCAGAAATCCTGTATTGCCATTATCCTTGAATTCCATTCTAAACCCGAGGGCTGGGACTCAGAAGCCATGCGTAGAGCTCTGCTGAGTTAAGTCATTCCATTTTGCAGAGGATTTCTATCACACACAATATGGTCACTTGCTCCAGGGCAGTCCACCTGGGGGGCTGCCATCAACCTTGGAAACCCTTGGGTCCCTGACTGCAAAGCAGGCTGGCAGGAAAGGGGGCAGGTTGTTTCAGAACCAGCTCTGCTACAGACTTTCACAACGACCTTGAGTAAGTCACTTTGTCCCCAGTCCAGCAAAGCATTTAAACACATGATTAACTGTAACTTGATTTCAATGGAACTACTCAGATTTAAAGTTAAGCACATGTGTCAGTGTTTTGCTGAACTGGGACTTTAATCTCCCCAGCTGTAAAATGGGAATCCAGCTGCTATCTCACAGGAGTGTTTGTAAGTATAAATGAACTGATATTTCTGAGGTGTTCAGATTGTGTGGTGGATAATATATCATAGCAATTCCAAGGCGCACAGATAGAGCTGCTCTGCTGTATGTCATACTTACTCCCTGAGCATCACTTAACACTGATGTGCACAGACAAAGAATGGCAAACCTGAACATATTTTAAAGCTGTTACTGGCTCTGCTATTCTTTTTTCCCTGTTAAATGGCAGTTGTATATAGCTGGCCAAAAACTTTTTCCTGAAACTCATCTAGAGCTGTTTTGCTTTTAGAAATCTAAAACTTGAGTCAACCTTATTCTGTTTAATGTCTGCATGAGTAACTAAAGTTTAAATCCACTTTACGGTCACCATCATTGAAAACAGGACTCTTTTTCTACACTTTTATCTCAATTTTATTACTTTCTTGAAGTTTATTAAAATTAGGATTTCTAAAATCCTCTTTATTTTGCAATCTTTGTTGGACTGTAGTCTCAGTTACTCTGGAAGTTACAACTTTGGCTTTTGTGGTATTTGGACAACATTTTCTTTAAGAAATCCCTTGGGGGAAGGGGGAGAAATCTTGACTTTTAAAAAGTTGGGGCATCAATTTCCCTAACTCTTGTTTTTTTCTTCTATGTTGTCCTTTCAGACAGCACAATAGCAATAATATATTTCAAGGGGAGCAGCTCTGGTCTGTGCTTCTCTTGAATGTGATCCAAGAGTTAATATCCTGTTCCCTTTCTAAGAGCTGGATCCTTAATAAGCTCCTGCCAATTAGACTCTTTTTGGATAGACTATGTCTTCCTCCCATGAACGATAATGTGTCAAGGATAGAACAGACTAGAATTAGGCCCAGAGAGGTGCTTGCCCTGAATTTGGGGGTGTTCAAAAACAGGAACCTGGATATTAATTTTGCAAATAATATTTTTCCCCTCTATAAAAATGAGCTGAATCAAAATACCCAGATCCAAACTCCCTTAAGTTTTTAGGTATTCAAAATCTGTATCCAGCTCTAGATTTGGGGCCTTATTCTCCTCTGATGCCAGTTTTAAACAGGATTTGCCATAGTGAATCAGACTAATGGTCCATCTAGTTCAGGATCCTCTCTCTGACACTGGCCAGTGCCAGCTGCTTCCGAAAAAGAAATATTGCATTAGTTAGTTGGGGATTAGCCAAGAAAGTTTCCTCCTGATTCCCAGTAGTGAGAGGTTGTCTTGTGTTTTGAAGCTTTATATCCTTTTCAAAGCACCTTTTTAAATACTAAATAACTCTGCATATTCTTATTATCCATATACAAGTTTACTCCATTGAGTTCTTTTTGATTTGCACTATTGTAAGTGAGAAGTGAATCAGGCCCCTGGACTTTGCAGCTTGTTCTCCTCTCTAAAACAAATTCTCTTCGCAAGTTGATTAATTTCCCTGCCACCAAGCAATGTATGGATTGCCACAGTTAGCCTCTATGCATCTAAAGTCCTTCTAAGAGCATCCCAGTAAGCTTGAGAAGAATGCTCAGAAAGTTTGATGCCAATTGATCCCCTTACATAGCTGTACAGTCTTGTTCTAGACTTCCAGTATAACCTTGGGTAAAGCTCTCTGCCTCAGTTTCCCCTCCCATAAAACAGGGATCATGTCTACCTCCCAGGGGTGTTTGGAAGGATTAATTTATTAATATTTGTAAAATGCTTTGAGATTTGGGGGGGGGGGGATAGCTCAGTGGTTTGAGCATTGGCCTGCTAAACCCAGGGTTGTGAGTTCAATCCTTGAAGGGGCCACTTAGGGATCTGGGGCAAAATCAGTACTTGGTCCTGCTAGTGAAGGCAGGGAGCTGGGCTTGATGACCTTGCAAGGTCCCTTCCAGTTCTCCAAGATAGGTATATCTCCATATATTAAAAAAATATATATATTTTCTGTCTTATCAAACACATTTAAAATTGTCTATACTGTTTGTATCAGCCTTCCCCTCTGTCAATTATCTGACAAAATAAGATATTTCATGTTGTCTATTAGGAAATATCTCCCATTAATGTAGAAAGGCAGCTCCTTGTTCTCAGAGTCCATGGCATTTCAGTGCCTCTGAAAACCACACTGCTTATTTAGACACCCAATTTTGAGAAGGTGCAGGCTCCACTCCAAACAGCTGTAAGTCAAGCTCTAAATGAGTATCAAAGACTTGACCCTCTATGTAGATTCCCAAATACCCCTCCCCCCAAGTTAAGGTTCACCTGCCATATGCCAAGCCACTGGCTCAGCAAGTCTTTTGCTATTTTTGTCCCTTCTTTAGGGAGGCAGCTTGTCTGCTTAACTCAACTCGTAATTCTCAGATCATGATCTGCATGTCTTCAGGTTTGCCACGTGTAAAACCCTTCTGACTGCATGTGTATTGTTTTACTCTTGGAACCAATGACCTGTAGCATGAGGGCATGACCTGGACAGAATGACCCAAGCTTGGAATAAGGAATCGCAGCTAAAAATATATCTTGTGCTACCAATACGGAAATGTGGGCATTTTACATTCATAAAAGACAAAACTTGCATCTCAGGGAGTGAAATGATTTATATTTTCTACCCAATAAAAATATGTACCTCAAAAAATAAGTCTCAATACTATACATATATCCACCATATTTTGTTAGCTTTTGGGTGAATTATAATAAAAAATGATTTAAAAAATAGAACTAAGTTAAGCCACAATTTCTGATCCAAGGAGGAGGGATGACCCCTTTAATTCCTTATAAAACAGGACAGGGCTGAGAGGGACATCTGTTTGATTCCCCCACCCCACCCCTAGAAAAACTGCAAGAACTGTGGACAGATAACACTCTGGGAGGGATGAATAAATCCTGCACAGCCCACAACCTTTATTTATTTATTTTAGTTATAATTTCAGAAGTGTGTAGGGTGAAATCCTGGCCCTATTGATTTCAGTGGGGTCAGGATCCCCTCTCCCCAACACTTTTAGATTTGTATTGTATGGGCTTGATCCTAATCCCACTGAAATGAATGACAACATTTCCATTGACTTCCATAGGCTTTAGATTGGACCCTACTTACAGCACCTGTTATCAGTGCAGAAAGGGCATGCACTGTGTGTTAGCATATCTTACTCAGAGGTGTTCTTCCAGTTCAGGACAAAGAATAAAGGAGTCCCCCAAAGGTACAGCCGTACTTGTGTGGGACAGCCTAGTGATCTCTGTTGTGGCTCATGGAGGAGTACTGTTGTATAAGATGTAACAAAACAGCCTTTGTGTAGAGCATAGAGCAGTACTTACAAAAGCCACAAGACAACTTTTCAATCTATTTATAAAAATGCTTGCAAGTCTCATTTCAAGGTGGGTTAAAGATTATCTTTCTCAGCTCAATATTTTTATCTAGAGCACGGTAACAAATAAAAAGGGATGCGGGGAGAAAATACTCAACAAGCAAAGAACATACAAATTCACTGGGTCTTGCAAACTCTTGTTCTCCTGGCCACCAACTGACTCTTGGTTGCCTGCTAATAACTTGCAGTCACTATTTCTGCTTGACTTTGTTCATTCCCTCTGAGCTGCCTTTACTTTTAGACTGCATTGAGGTTTCACCTCGTCCAATCTATATCAAAAGGTCTTGACGCAGCCCTGCGTACAAGTTGTAAAAAAGGAATGAATATTTTGCCTTATGAAATATTGGCTAATGGATCCAAGTCCTAAAGTACTTATGCTTTTTTAATAGAGTGACTTCTGGTATGTTATGATGTGTTGTTATTTGAAGCCAAATTCTGATCTCATTTGTACGCACACAACCCTATGGACTACAATGGGCTTGTATGTGTGTAACTGACAGCAGAATTTCACCTAATACTTCAAAGGTTTATAGCAGAATATGACGCTATTAGCTGTTTTTTGCTAATCATCCCACCTATTCTACTTGCAAGTGTTCACTGACCTGTTTACCAGCAGAACTGCTTCAGTTTAATCAAGACTGTATGGAAAAATAACAAATAATGATACTTATAGATCTTATATTGCCTAATGGTAGAGTGCAAAAGCAACTTCATAAAAATGCTGCCATCAAATCAAAGATTAGGTTTGAAGTCAGAGAGGTTGCTAGTCTTGCTACTTGATCCACATTTCTTTTGTTATGGTGAATTCATGTATCCATTTCCTGGGAACTGCTGTCATCAGGCAATTATTTATATATTACCATGCACAGCACTTTATAATAGGTAGGGTGTGCCAAAGAATACAATTTCTCTCTTGACAAGATTATAACCCAGGGGGTATACAATACAGTGCAAAACAATAGGCAGGTACCAAGTTAATGAATATAGAACATGCTGTACAGCTGGAATGTTTTGCAGAACAGGTGAATTTTGAGGAGGTTTTTGAAGGAGAGTGCTGGCTGGATATTAACTGGGAAGCCTTTCCAGGTGTGGGCTAGCATGGACGTGGTGAAAAGGGATAAAGATTCTGCCTACATGAGGGAAATTTCTAAATATTTCCCACTGTTGGTTCAGCTCCACTGAAGTTAGTAACGTTGGAAGACCTAATATAGGCTAAGGTGTTAAAAACACCAGTGGCAGCTGTTTACAAAGGCTCCCAAATTTAATACTGGCAGTGGAGCTGAACAAATGTAGATAGGGCGACAGGGAGCAGACAGGAGTGAAGTCTGGGTGAAACAAAAGGAGTGGGAGGGAGCACAAGAGATGAAGTACAGCCTGTTCCTAGTCGGAGTAAAACTGTCCATAGTCCAAAATACAATACACAGCATATCATTGAAAAAGATGCCTAGACTGAACAATAACGTTTACGTTCCTTAACTTGTGCGTGCCAAGCAGTAGGATGTTCTGGTCATTAAGGAAATTAGCTTTTAAAAATTATTTTTAAAAAGTTTTTTAATTACAAGCTGCATTTTGCCTTTGTTATTAGATGGGGTCAGTCAGGTTACTGAAGTAATTATTGTGCTCTGCTTGGCACTGGTTAAAGCTTAACTGGAGTTAAGCATTCAGTTCTGTATGGAAAAAAAGACACATGGACCAATTGAAGAGTTTAGAGGAGTGCAACAAAGATGGTAAGAAGTTTGGCAAATAGGATCTAAGTGGAAAGGTTAAGATAACTTGGCATCTTTAGCCTAAAGGAAAGACAAGTGTGCGTGGGGGACATAACAGGAAACATAAAGGAATGTTTTAAAGAGGACAAGGATCAATTATTCTCATTAGTCACTGAGGATTGGACAAATAATAATTGGCTGAAGCAGGAGGGAAGTTTTTAGGTTAAATATTAGGCAAAACTGTAGAAGAACTGTTAGACGATGGGACAAGCTGCCAAAGGCAGTTGTGCAATTTCTGTTGTTGGAGTTATTCGAGGCTAAACACCCATCTACAGGAACAGTTATAGAATAATTAAATGAATCCTGCCACAGTGCAGAGGGGTGGTTCCTAAGGGCCCCATTGATTCTACGATTTGGTTATGTATCCAATTTCTCTAAGTTGTTTGGGTTTTTTTCTTTCTCCTAAATCCTGGAGTTTATTTCAGCCTTCATTAAAATCTATTGGAGGGGAAGGGGAGAGAAATTCAGCCTTTTAAAAATGTTATTTTGGCTGTCCAGAAAACTTTGAAAAACATAAAATATCAACTGATTTGCAATCATATGTTTCCTTTTAAGTCTTTCGATCTCTCAGATTTCCTCTTTGCACAATAGAAATCTCCTTTTTGTCCCTCTGAAAATGTGGGGACTAGGAAAGAAGGGCAGAAAGCACTTAATAGAATTGCAGTAGTTTATTCACTGGCCCTCTCTCTCCTCTTTTTAGCAGCAAAATTTGGGATTGCAGCCTTAAATTATCTCTGGAAATCACTGACAATATGCTTGTCTTCATTTCTGTGTCTTCTACCTGTAAACAAATGATCTGTCAGATAATGAGCAAATCTGCTTGCTTGGGAGTAGTCCCATTTAGAGAATCCGTCCCCTTCACTTAATCAGTACCAACTAGGAGTAACTCCAAGTAGAGTTACACTGGTATAAAAATCACATAGAATCAGGCCCATGCACTTCAGTGAGCTGAGTCAATGGGATTTGGCCCAAAGACTCAGTAGGACAGATCCTGTTGTCAGATGTATGGTGCGTATCAATGCATATATCAAAGTATCTGTCACCATGCTTGCAAGCAGAGCAAAACTTTTTTTTAAGATTACAATCTATTTGACCAAATGACAGTCATGAAGATGAAGCTATTATGTGTTACACTGTGGTGATGATAAAAAGGCCAGTGAACTAACTTACATTGCTAGCAGTGCATTACATATGCAATTGTAAACCAGCAAGCTGGGCTTGTTTGTTTTCCCATTAGCATTATAGGTATAAAACCAAAGCAGTTTAGTGTTCTCTGAGAAATGGAGTATGGTTCAAGCAACCAATCTGCTGATGTTAACATGGAGGCAGAGGCACAGCTGTTCTTAGGGTTAAAAAAAAAGAGTTAGCAAGGATTTAACATACCACCAAAAACAGTGGAGTCAAACCAAATCTCTCTTCTGCCAAGACTGAAATTGCTGAACATGCCATCCCCCCCCACCCCAGCATGTTGTGTTTACCACCAAGCTAGAGTATTATCTCTGCAAAACAAGGATATATTTGTTATGGAGATTATCACTGTTTGCCAAATCAATAGGGAGAGAGGGTGGGTTGGTCCAGTAAAAGATGTTACCTAACTTCTGTTGGTGAGAAGGACAAACTCTCGAGTTTACACAGAGCTCTTCGTGAGGTCTGGGACCTGTGCTCAGAGTGGAACAGATTGTCTAGCACAAGTTAACACATTTCAAGAGACCATTCAAGGTGAAGTGACCCATTAATGCCTGGGGAGGGGAGGGAGGAAGGCTTTCTCTCTAATGGCTACAGTAATGCTTCCAAATCAATAAAAATATAAACTAGAGTAGGAGATGCCAGTATAGTGTGATGCCCCTTAGGTTTGTGTTAAATCCCTAAGCCCCTCCACCCTTTCGTCCACTGTTGTGTTGCAATGAGTAAATTGGGGACAAGATTCTGCTCCTGACACCCTCTGGAGGGGTGTGTGGAAGAGCTGCAATGCAGCCAGGGAGCCCCTCAGGAGCCTGGACCACACAGAGGTTTTTGGGGGCCTGGGCCAAAAGCTGAACCTGAGATCCTTCCAAAAAAATGACCACTGATGGGAGGGTTGGCAAATGAGCCCACACCACAGTCACCGTACAGCAGCAATTCCTGTCCCCCGGGGCTAGGTGGTGTGACCTGGAGGAGGGGAAGGGGTGCCCAGATCTACTCATGGCAGCAGTAGTTCTGTCACCCTTGGAAAGGGTGTAGCATGCTCCAAACTTCAGGCTGAGTCAGCTCCCTTGGATAGTGGAGAGGAAGTGGGAGGAGCCCCACTTATCCTGGCCTTAATGCCCCTGCATGCAGCTAGCAGCTGTTGGGGCAGTAACAGAAGCTCCACCTCGAGTCCCTGCTACCACCCCAACAGTCTAACCCCAACCCTGTCTCGATAAGATTCTGTCCAGCTCCTGCATGGCTGCTCAGAGAACGAGGAGCTTCTCATACACCCCCTCCCTCTCCCCATCCTTGCACCCAAGGGAAATGGAGCCAATTTATGGTCCTGTTTGTGGCAGGGGCTGTCGCTTATTTTTCCTTAAAGGGACATGTGCACCTAAGGCATCATATAAAGAAGAAGAATCTCTGCTGAGAAATTTTAACATAGATACTCTTGTTCATCAACCAAAATCTATGTTTCTAAAACAATAGGTGGGAGATAACACACACACCCTTATAGACATTATAGACTCATAGACTCATAAACTTTAAGGTCAGAAGGGACCATTATGATCATCTAGTCTGACCTCCTGCATGATGCAGGCCACAAAGCCGTCCCAACCCTTTCCCTTGACTCTGCTGTTGAAGTCCCCAAATCCTGTGGTTTAGAGACTTCAAGCAGCAGAGAATCCTCCAGCTAGTGACCCCTGCCCCATGCTGCGGAGGAAGGCGAAAAAGCCATACACATCTAATAGAGAAGAAATTATTCTTTTATTTTGTAATGTATATTAATGGGTCTATGTCCACAGATTCTCCCAGTGATCTTAGAGCTATAGACCCTTACTCAGTATCTGTTATCTCAGTTCTTTCTCTTCCTCCTCTGCCTGGATTAAACCACATGTAGATTTAAAGGGAAGGGATATCTCCTCCCTCCATTGGTGAAACTAAGTAGACAGGAGAAACCAAGGAATAAGAAATATCTACATCAGAAGAAATGGTTCATAGGTTAGCACAGAAGAGAACTTATTCCTAATCACAATGATCTAAGTGGCAAATCAGCTGTAATAGCTTGCAGAAGACTGTCACACTCTTTTGCTGTTATCTGTACCCATTCTGTTCTGCTAGGAGCAAAGGTAACTTGGTGTTTCTACTGCTGCAACATCTGGACCCTTTGCAGCTCAATGTGAATTCACATGAGTGAGTGTGACGTGCCACATTAGGTGAGCAGATGTTATCAGTTTCTGTTTGGTAATAGTTTTAAAGGCAGATCCAGCTACGAGAGGGTAGAGCAAGAAAAGCAGGCACCACTTTGGGGGAGTGCAAGTGAGGCATAGGAAAATCACTCCAGAGATATCTTCAGAGACTAGTCAAGACAAAAGTTACAGCACAAGCATTTGGAAGGGGGCCATTGCAAACAACTTGTCCTCATTCCAGTTGAGCAACTGTAAGCAGGGACATTTTCAACACAGGCCATTTAGGGACAGAAGGAAAGATTGGATGGCATTAAAAGCAACTGCACAAATACACAGGCCTATGAAGATGTGGCCACCGGCCATGCATATTCAGAGCAACCTTTCCTGCTTCCCGCCGCCCCCCCACCCTCCTACAGGCCCTACCTCAGAAAGGGTCACACCTATTGCTAAACACATGACATACCAGAGATTGGCATAATTTAACCTTTGACTGAATCACTTTTCTTAACTGGGGCTCATACTGAAGAGGGAGCAGGAGTGAGGATGAGGGTGGGGGAGCAGAGAATAGGGCTATGAAGGAATGTTAAAGTAATCAATGTACTAGAGGGAAAAGAGGAGCTTTCCTTTGGTGAAATATTCACCCTCTGATCCTTGGTTTTAACGGGCCTAGGAAGAGCCACAGTGACAGTCCTACATATTTTTTGAGGAAGTGCTGAGGTGGTGGTGCCAGATCATTGAAGTCTTTTTTCTCTTTTTTTCCCCCTACTCACAAGCTGCCGTCCCTCTGTCTTTCCCCTAGCCTCTCAGAGCCAGCTCAGCTTGTTTTAAAACTTCTGCTGTTCTCCGCACTTCTGTATTTGTTCTACATAAAGAACAACACAGTAATACCAGGGTATAAAATATATCAGAAGGACAGGTCGTGCTGGTGGGGGAGTGGCACTATAGTGAAAGAAAGCATAGAATTGAAGTAGAAATCTTAAATGAACTAGGGTTACCATATTTCAACAATCAAAAAAGAGGACGGGAGGAGCCCCACCCTAGCCCCGCCCCCATCCTGCCCTAGCCCCGCCCCTGTCCCTTCCACTCCCTCCCACTTCTTGCCCCCCTCAGAATCCCCAACCCTCCCCCCCACTCCTTGTCCCCTGACTGCCCCAACCCTTATCCACACCCCCACCCCCAGACAGACACCAGGGACTCCCACGCCCCATCCAACCACTCCCCACCCCCTGACAGCCCCCCCCAGAACTCCCGACCCATCTAAACCCCTCTGCTCCCTGTCTCTTGACTGCCCCCTCCAGAACCTCCCTGCTCCAGACTGCCGGAGGCCCGATGGGAACGGCCGGCCGGCGATCTGCGAATGCAGGGAGGGGGAGGGAGGGAGATAGAGGAGTGGAGTGATCTCAAGTTGCAGGGGAGAGGAGGGGGAAGCGGAGGAGGGGCTCTGGCTGCCAGAGCCCCGTGTGAGTGGCACGATCCGGCCGGCTGCCCTGTCAGCGCGCGCACTCTGCATGGGGGGGAAATCTGGACATTTACAAATTTCCCTTGGATGCTATTTTTAACTCAAAAAAGCCGGACCTGTCCGGGGGAATCCGGACGAATGGTAACCCCAAATGAACCAAACTGTACCATAGAATCCTTATGGATAGTAATTCCATGATTGAATAATAAGAATATAGCAGTACGGATATACTACCTACCGACCACCTGACCAGGATTGTGATAGTGACTGTGAAATGCTCAGGGAGATTAGAAAGGCTATAAAAATAAACTCAGTAATAATGGGGGATTTCAACTATCCCCATATTGACTGGGTACATGTCACCTCAGGACGTGATGCAGAGATAAAGTTTCTTGACACCTTAAATGATTGCTTCTTGGAGCAGCTAGTCCTGGAACCCACAAGAGGAGAGGCAATTAAGTGGAGCACAGATCTGGTCTAAGAGGGGAATATAGCTGAACTGCTTGATAATAGTGACTATAATATAATTAAATTTAACATCTCTGTGGCAGGGAAAACACCACAGCAGCCCAGCACTGTAGCAATTGTTTTCAGAAAGGGGGACTACACAGAAATGAGGAAGTTAAACAGAAATTAAAAGGTACAGTGCCAAAAGTGAAATCCCTGCAAGCTGCATGGAAACTTTTTAAAGACACCATAATAGAGGCTCAATTTAAATGTATCCCCTAAATTAAAAAACATAGTGAACCAAAAAAGTGCCACCATGGCTAAACAACAAAGTAAAAGAAGCAGTGAGAGGCAAAAAGGCATCCTTTAAAAAGTGGAAGTTAAATCCTAGTGAGGAAAATAGAAAGGAGAAACTCTGGCAAGTGAAGTATAAAAATATAATTAGGAAGGCCAAAAAAGAATTTGAAGAACAGTTTGCCAAAGACTCAAAAAATAATAGCAATTTTTTTTAAGTACATCAGCAATAGGAAGCCTGCTAAATAACCAGTGGGGCTACTGGACAATCAAGATGCTAAAGGAGCACCCAAAGACAATAAGGCCATTGTGGAGAAACTAAATGAATTCTTTGCATCAGTCTTCACAGCTGAGGATGTGAGGGAGATTCCCAAACTCGAGCCATTCTTTTTAGGTGACAAATCTGAGGAAGTGTCCCAGATTGAGGTGTCATTAGAGGAGGTTTTGGAACAAATTGATAAACTAAGCAGTAATAAGTCACCAGGACCAGATGGCATTCACCCAAGAGTTCTGAAGGAACTCAAATGTGAAATTACAGAACTACTAACTGTGATATGTAACCTATCATTTAAATCCGATTCTGTACCAGATGACTGGAGGATAGCTAATGTGATGCCAATTTTTAAGAAGGCTCCAGAGGTGATCCCAGCAATTACAGGCTGGTAAGCCTGACTTCAGTACTGGGCAAACTGGTTGAATCTAAGAACAGAAAGAATGGAATTGTAAGACACAGATTAACATGATTTGTGGGGAAGAGTCAACATTGTTTTTGTAAAAAGAAATCACGCTTCACCAATCTATTAGAATTCTTTGAGGGGGTCAACAAGCATGTGGACAAGGGGGACCCAGTGGATATAATGTACTTAGATTTTCAGAAAACCTTTGACAAGATTCCTCACCAAAGACTCTTAAGCAAAGTAAGCTGTCATGGGATAAGAGGGAAGGTCCTCTCATGGATCAGTAACTGGTTAAAAGATAGGAAAAGGTTAGGAATAAATGGTCAGTTTTCAGAATGGAGCAAGGTAAATAGTGGTATTCCCCCAGGGGTCTGTATATTCATATTCCTAAATGCTCTAGAAAAAGGGGAAAGAGTGAGGTGGCAAAATTTGCAGTTTCAAAACTACTCAAGATAGTTAAGTCCAAAGCAGTGTGAAGAGTTACAAAGGAATCTCACAAGGCTGGGTGACTGGCAGATGAAATTTAATGTTGAGAAATGCGAAGTAATGCACATTGGGAAAAAATAATCCCCGCTAAACATACAAAATGACGGGGTCTAAATTAGCTATTGCCGCTCAAGAAAGATCTTGGAGTCATCGTGGATAGTATTCAAAACATGTGCTCAATGTGCAGCAGCCATCAAAAAAAGCTACCAGAATGTTAGGAACTATTAGGAAAGGGACAGATAATATGACAGAAAATATCATATTGCCTCTATATACATCCATGCTACACCCACAGCTTGAATACTGCATGCAGATGTGGTCACCCCATCTCAAAACAGATATATTGGAATTGGATAAGGTTCAAAAAAAGCAACAAAAATTATTAGGGGTATGGAACAGTTTCCCTATGAGGAGAGATTAATAACACTGGGACTTTTCAGCTTGGAAAAGAGATGAGTAAGGGGGGATATGATAGAGGTCTATAAAATCATGGCTGGTGTGGAGAAAGTAAATAAGGAAGTGTTATTTACTCCTTTTCATAACACAAGAACTAGGGGTCACCAAATGAAATTAATAGGCAGCAGGTTTAAAACAAACAAAGAGAAGTGTTTCTTCACACAATGCACAGTCAACCCGTGGAACTCTTTGCCAGAGGATGTTGTTAAGGCCAAAACTATAACCGGGTTCAAAAAAGAACTAGATAAATTCATGGAGGATAGGTCCATCAATGGCTATTAGCCAAGATGGGCAGGGATGGTGTCCCTAGCCTCTGTTTGCCAGAAGCTGGGAATGGGCAACAGGGGATGGATCACTTGATGATTACCTGTTCTGTTCATTCCCTCTGGGGCACTTGGCTTTGGCCACTGTTGGTAGACATGATACTGAGCTAGATGGTCTTTTGGTCTGACCCAGTAGGCTATTCTTATGTTGGCTCCAGTGCCTCGGAGGTTGGGAAGAGGACATAACAGGACTAGGGTGCCAGCCGTGACCAAGACTTGTGCTTCCTAAGGACAAGCTCTGGACTGCTATTGTCAACAGATATTTCAAAACTGCTTCCCTAATCCCCCACTTAGCTAAACCTCACAATACAATTTCATCCAATGGAATTTTAGCAGGAGGAGTCTGGCTGGCTCCACTGGCTGGTATTTGGGTGGGGAGTCATTCATCTCTAGGTCACTGATTTGAATTTGGCCCACCTTGTGGGTAACCACAAGCCATTCCCTTCTGATAGCAGTTCAGTGCTATATGCAAAATATGTAGGTAGTCTCAGATCCTAGGAAATATATCTAGATCATGAAAGCTAATAAATGGGTGGTAGAGACAGAATTACTCTCATATCTGTCCAAGGCTAATAGTGAAGCACATTGGTGAGGGGGTGTGAAAATGTCTGCACTGCCCCTACCCTAGGAGAGGTACCTGTTGGGTGAAGAAACGGAGAACTTCAGTCTCTTGGGCTGAGGATCCAGCACTTTTAAACAGTATTAATTTCACTTATTTGTAAGTGCAAAACAAAACAGCTATTAGTACTGGGACCTTAAATGTATTCGTGCTGTTTCCTACTGGCATTGTGTACTTATTAATAAGGCTAAGTTTTTGTCACAGATATTTTTAGAAAAAGTCAGGGACAGGTCACAAAAATTTCATGGAAGCCGTGACCTGTCCCTGACTTTCACTAAAAATATCCCTGACGAAAGGGATAGGCAGATTTAGCACCCACTGCCGCTGGGGCTCCTAGTCCCGCACAGCTGCGGTACGTGGGACCTTGGGGCTCCCAGTGCCCGCAGGGCTGGACTGCTGCAGGGTCCCCTCGCCCCTGGCTGCAGTTGGGAACTGCAGGGTCCCCCAGCCACTCACCACGTCTGGGTAGCTGCGGGGCTCTCCCCGCAGCCTGCTGCGGCTGGGCAGCTATAAAGTTCCCCCGTTGCCATTGGGCTGCTGCAGGGTCCCCTGCTGCCCGCCGTGGCTGGGCGAGGGCTGGGAGCTGCAGGCACGGGGCTGGCTGGGAGCTCCAGCCCCGAGGCAGAAAATGTCAGAGGTCAGTGGAAGTCATGGATTCCATGACATAATCGAAGCCTTGCTTATTAATACTATATTGTAATTGATATCTTCAAAATGCTGTGCAAATTTGAACAAATTAATCCTCCCACCAATCCAGGAGACAAGTAATTATTCTTATTTCCGACATGCTATAGATACATCTAGCTGGAAACTATTGCAAATAAGTACACTAAATTCTATCTAGTAAACAATAACTCTTGAGGCTTGGATCCAGCAAAGCACTTACGCACAAGCTTAACTTTAGGCACATGAGATACCCCTTTGAAGTTAATAGGACTTCTTGCAGGTGACAGAGAGAAACATGCTTAAGTGTTTTGCTGGGCAGAAGCCTTGATTAGGAACCACAGGGTCCTATTTCTCTAGAAAGTTTATAACAGGGGCTGTATGTCATTGTACTTGTATGAAATACCAAAAAAAAAAAAAAAAAAAAAACCACCCACCCAATCCCTCCCTCCTCAGAACCCAATCACCCTAAACTAATAACTGGGATATCTGGCTTTAATCCTTTAATTAGTATTAAATTCACCACTAGGCAGAAGCTGACAGGAGTGATAGCCTGCACAAGTATTCCGTCCTACACCTGTGGTACTTAGGTTGTACTTCTTCTTGGGTTTCTGAAATAGAAAGAGCTCAATTGCTCTTTGGAGCTGTCTCCATTTGGCACTTGGACATGAAGTCTCCTAGAACACAGAGGTCTTTCTGTGAAAGACGAGATAGCCCTGATTGCTTTTCCTTTACTCACCATCTCAGAAGGACCTCAGCCTCTTCTTTGCTGCAGTTATTCATGTACAGTTTTTCTTTCCCTCTTATCTATTTTCTGTGTGATGGTTTCTGTCGGGGGTGGGGAGGGAGAAGTTGTTCTTTAGGAAGCCAAATTCTACAGTACACAGCACATCTTGAATACTTGGCAGCTCTTCAAACTTCCTCAAGAGGCTGTTTAAAGGGCCCCAAGAAGGGGTAAGGTATTATCAGCTCATTTTTAGCATGCCAGAGTATATTATTTTACACATCTAGCAACATGATGTGTTGCATCACAGTCCACCTCAAGAGCCCAAAGGAGATCATGACACAGTGCCTAAGAAATATCTGATGTCATCTATGCTACAAGACTGTGTAGTTGACAAATGAGCAGCTGTGCAATTGAGCCATAAACATGTACAAAAGTAAAGTCAGAAGTTAAACATTGTTATCTGCCAATCATCCATTGTTCAGAGGGAATATCCTGAGTAGATGACCTTGCTGGGGTGTCTTAAAAATGTACGCATAACTGTTGGAAGTGGGCCCTTTGACACCATTTGGGATTAAACTGTTGGCAGCAGAGACTTGCTTACTCAGAGTATGATGTGGCTCTGTTTCACAGCTTCCAGCCACATGGGAAAGAGGTATGGTCTAGTGGGAAATTCAGTCTGTTAATAGAATCCAGAGCATGGGAGAAAGTTTTCTTTCTTTGTAATGCAGGATTAATGGCAACATAATGTATCATCTAAATTGGAAGCAACATGACATCAAGATAAGCAGGGGGATCAGTTGATGCAAATTGCCTTATGTTAGCAAGATCCCCTGTACTCCCATTGAAATAACTCACTGGACTTGAGTATGATAGAAGGTACAACACAACTGGATCCCAGGTTAGGCTCCTTTTACTTATTTAGTAGCCTATACACAATGGCTCCCTTTTTCAAGCAGTTTGTTACCTGGAAATAGTCTTGTGACTCTATTCTTCCAAACCTTGTGCTTTTTCAACGTTTGCCAAGAAGCTGAGACATAGAACAGATTATGATTTCAAACTGATGCCTATGGTGCATGAAATGACACTTCTTTCTGTCTCGTCATAGCTCCCCTGTGGGATTGTAAATGTCTGTTGTGTGCATTTCCCTTATCCTGCATCTCCCTCTCATTTTCTGTGTCAGACTGGATTCACCTTCGTAAGTCCCTTGGGGTATAAGGATATTTAAGGGAAAGGAGAGAGAACTACATATAGGTGTTCTTGGCTGGGTAGTCATTTCCCCCATTATTAAATATAGTATATGAAATAGGCTGATATTAAGATTCAGGAGCTGATGGCTAGGCTGTGGGGACACATTTAGCAAGGTATTTGCTTCTATTGATTTTTTTTTTTTTTTTGAGGTGCTAATCCCAGGGGCCAAATTCTATCTCTAGTTGAGCATAAGCATGGGTCTCAGAAGTGGAGCAAGTGATGCAATTCTAAGCTTGACCCCTTCCCCTCTCCCCAGAAAAGGACTATCCCTGAGATGTGCAGGATACGGTGCTATACCATGACAATGCCAGAAAATGGAATGCGTCTCTGAGAAAGTGGGTGGGGTATTCTGAAGCCAGGAGTGAATTATATATTGCTACCTGGGAAAGGTGCTTATAGCTACTGTTCATTGCAGGAAATTTAATTTTGGCTATAACTTGCCTAAGTGGGCCATTAATAGGTATTGCCAAAACAGCTTGCTGTGACAGTGAGTATATTACATTCATATATACTGCGGTGTTGCATTGCATCATTTCCTGGCTTACTGAGTAAATGGGAATTTAACTTTTGATGTAAGCTCTCAATCCATCACAAATATCCTCTGCAGCTGACTAGAGAGGAATAGGTGTCATTTTATGCTATGTCTGATATGTGTGGCAAGCAGCCCCATGACAGTCATCCCACCTCTGAAATTGTTATTTGTCATTCTTTTCTGTCAGGTTCTGACAAGTGCCCCAATAAGAGAGGGCCTGAAGCACAAGTGTTGTAAGGGGCATAAGGAGAATGAGCTACACATGCTCACAGGAAAGGACAATGAGATTCAACATGCTGTTACAGGCAGGTGCTATCAAAAGGAACTCAGTGTATCCAAGCATATTGGTGTTTGTGAATTACTTCTGGCCAGGAGGACTGCAGGCAGGGGCACTGAGAGAAAATCCATTTCTTTGCAGATAAGGGCATGTTCTGGGGTGGAGACGGTCACTGGGGGGAATACCAGACGGTTTGCATGACCAGATGTGCAGACACTGCTCACATCCTGGAACATGCAGCTTTTGCTCTCTTATATATGTATCTCCTTTTGGGGAGGGGAACATTTGGCCACGTGACTTTTTTTTTTTTCCTTAGAAAGTGGATTAGGTACTTGTACTATTCCTGAGCGTTACATGGAGAACTCCCCTGGTATTAATGACCGCATCTGAAGAAGCAAATCTCTGACACATGCGGTTTCCATTTAGATCAAATGGCACGTGCATTTTGGAAAGGTGCCTTATTGAAAGACAGACATTTGATGCAGTAGTTACTTTGATGGCTAGTGACTAATGTTTGCAGTAAAATCCAGTGCAAATCGCTAAGATACAGTTTAAATCCATCTTTGGTATCCAGCCAGGCAAAACTGTGGAAAGAGAAAGCTGCACAAAAAGAAGGATGGCTTAGTCAATAGAGAAACCAAGGAATTTAATCATGATAGGCCATATTCATCCTATTTGCTTCAAGGGAGTTACTCCAGGGATGAATTTGGCCCAGTCGATGTATTTGTATCATCTATTGTTAAACTTGGAAAACTCTATGAATGTTAGTATACATAAAATATCAATACCTCAGAGAATGAGCTCTAGTGGACAAGATAAACTGATGGTACTAATGAAAGCGAAATCAAGTCTGTGAAATCAAGAGATTTTTGTAGCAATCAGACAGAAAAAAATCCCATTTTGAGCTCTTGTTCTTTTACACTGATGCACAAAAATAAACACTACCAAACCCACTCTTCCCCCCCACACACACACACAAACCAAAGCCCATAACAACCAAGCCCCCTTCCATCTCACTGACCCTTCCTGATGGTCAGCCAAAAATGAAAAAAAGTGAACAAAGATGACCTCTAAAGGAAAACAGCAGCCATGGGAACATATGCAGTGAGTTAAGGACACAGTGGCAGCTATACTTTAGAATCGTCTGTCTTTTGTCAGTGGAAGTCAAAGCCCTAATAGAATGGTAATGTAGCTTTTCTTCACATGAACTACTTTTGGTATTTTAGTTTATGCTTTATTAAAGTTCTGTTTAAAACACACTTCCAAACCTTTTACAATTTGGATTGTCTTTTTGCAACCACAGCCCTGCCCAATGGCCACTGTCAGAAACTCTTCCCAAACTTTGCCCAAATCGGGCAGATTTATGGCAGTCTATTGCACCTGAAGAGATACAAGCTTGAATAGGGAGAACCATGCATTCCACCCACCTTTTCAGAACTGGGCCTAGTCCCACAGAATTTGGTAATGGGTACACTGAAAAAGTCTGTTCCACTACCTATGATCAAGTCTCATGCCAGTCTTGGCTGTTCCAAGTCAGCAAGGTAAGCCTTGGCTGACTGCTGACAAGAGGACACCCTGAAACAGTCCATAGTAGGAGTATTGAAAGAACAAACCAGGTGGCCTGATTTTCAGAGATACTATTTACCCACAACTCCATTTGAAGTTCATGAGAGCTGTGGCTACACAACAACTCTGAAAATCAAGCCCTACATTCACTGCCAATCATCTTGCTGACTACGATGTAGACTCAAACCTCTCTTTCCCAGGTGTAGTTAGCAAGAATGATTCCCCCAACACCTGGCCTCTGCTTATATTCCTGGTATTGCCTACTTTAGGGTTAGTCCAAGTTCTGGCACAAACACAGCGCCAGCTGCATTGATGACCCCTGTGTGATTTAAAAACAAAAACAAAAAAAACAAAAAAACCCAGATGGTTTCTAAAATAAAAATTGTAGGCCCTTTCAGTACTAAATAAAAACACAAAAAGCCCTGAAATGTTCTGAGACCATTAGCATTCTTTTTCAGTAAGCTGATGTCTGTAAATGCATAAATTTGACAATAATGTCCAGGAACTAACTAGGGCAGACTAGCTGCTATGTTAAAAGAAATATTGAAATTTATTTATTTAGCCAATTTATGCAACCGTTAAAAACAAAATACGCCCCCTCCCTACCTTCCTGCAACAGGTTTCTGAGATTGGCTGCAAGAAAGTTATATTAAATGCAAAATGAAATTAGTTAGCCTTTCAGAGCTTACTGATATAACCGTAGAAGGGCATTTAATTTCTTATTACAATAAAAGTTGTATACAAAATTCTTAAACTTTAATCAAGAAACTTGGAAAATTACTTTTTTATTCATTTAAGTAGAGTATGTAGATAATTGGACCGGTTTTATTTAGAAGTCAATATTTATCAACTAAACTACCATGACATAATGCAGTTAGTCAAATGTCAGTACATGGGGACTAAGCGCTTCTGAATCCTACTCTTGGATACAGGTCAGTTGGTCTACATTAAGTCCTAGAAAACAGAAAATTGTTTCCTCTTGGTAAGAGATGTGATCTGGTAATAGTTTGAGCACAGAGCTGGAAGCCCAGAATGCTTGAGGTTCAGTCCTGTCTGGTTTTGCTACTGGTTTGGGTTGTGACATTTTGTATATTGGGTAAACTGGGGCACAGAAAGCTTAACTCTGTAAAATACATGCATCACAGTGATGTCCTCAGAACTAATTCATATTTGTTTAATGTTTAGAGGTCCTCAGACTTAAGGTGCCATGTACATGAGGAAAAAAAGTTTTTATATTATTTATTACTGTTCTAAATGATTATGTAAAATTTTTTTAGCATCCATGATCTTGCAAAGTCTGCAATATTAATTGTCAATAGCCATCTGTCTTTATACACTCTCTCTCTAGCTGATAGAACGAGGAGTACTAACACGGCTACCACTCTGAAACCTGTCATTCTAGCTGATGGAATTTATTAAAGAAAAATGACCATAGATTAAATAAAATGGAATTTATAATTTCTACACTAGGAGTTAGTAGTGTGGTTCTACACTTTTTTAAGAATAATGCTGCATTTTGGTTAAGCTTTTCAGTGCTGCTCTAGCTATAGTCTACAAAAGATGTTGTTTTGCATATAATTATAATACTTATTAAAATGTGACTAAAGGTTTAGTACTGATGAACACTTCATTCGTAAGATAAAAGCTTCCATTAACTTAAACTTATTATTATTCATATTTTTGCAGAAGCCATTCATCTCCTAATTTCAGCTCTTAGTGCATAATGAGTACTCACAAGTGTGTGAATGTCCATATTTCCCATATCTAAAAAGAGAGAAACAATGCAGACACTTCTGTAGTGATTGAGAGAGAACAGCACTGAGCTTTGAAATTTCCTGGTTATTGCACCAGAACAAGATACAATGTGAGAGTACCTAACTCTAAAAGAAAACACTCCGAGTAGTATCAAAGGGCTAAATAAATGGGACTACTAGTGGGATAGGATATTACTCTGCGTGAGTAAGGCTTGCAGAATCTGGCCCAAATAATCAGGCTCCAGTGATTGTTATAGGAAATTCCTATGACTCTCCATTAGGGGAGTGCTCTTTCTCTGAATTTGCTATATTCTCCACTGCAGCTCTCAGTGTAATTGCCACATTGTAAGATGTATGATTTCAATGGGGCTACTGATGAAACACAGCAACATTCAATGTAAGTAAGGACAGCAGAATCTGGCTTTATACTAGGGAAGATACGTCACAACACATTACCAGCTCAAATGAGAGTGTCTCAGTTGGAAACATAACCAAGTTAACGCAAGAGCAGAGCCATTAATGAGCTTGTCTTCATTGATTAAAACAACTTTTTTTTTTTTTTAAACCTCGGGGTAAGTAACGTGTGAGTTATCCTGAGGTAAAAACACAGTGAAGACAAGACACTGCAGTTTTACCACAAGGTCAGCTCTATACATGAGCATGGATAGCAGACTCTGCCCCTGCGTCAGAATAAGAGAGGTTCAATTTTATTCTCTACTATGTAGGTTTTTATATCCCGCTCATCACCATTGTATCCAAGCATCTTCCAGTAGTGTATTAGCCATGTGACTAAACACCTGTCATATGTTGGTTGTTCTCTTATCCTCAGCTTCCCAGAGGGAGAAGTGGGTGCAGCGGAGTGTCTTGTTGTGGTAATGGGTGTCTTATATTATTTAAAAAAAAACCCACACACATAGCAACAGGCACTTATCTTAGAAAAGGCAAGGTCAAAGAAATGTGCCTGGCACTTGGAGCAGACAGTGGTGAAGTTTGTGATAGTCATAAACTCCCCCAGGAGCTAATTCCACAGTCTCAGACCACGCCGGAAGACAGTTCTGTCTCCCACACATGAGCTTTACACTTATTGTTGAGAGTTCCATTGTGTCCGAGGATTAGAGTTGTTGACTGTGGTCTTCATCCCAGAGCTTTAGATCAGTGGTTCTCAACCAGGGGTATGTGTACCCCTGGGAGTATACAGGGGACACACCAACTCATCACTGGACATTTGCCTAGTTTTACAACAGGTTACATAAAAAGCACTAGCGAATTTCATAATTCATACAGACAAAATGAGAAAGTAAGCAATATTTCAGCAATAGTGCTGTGACACTTACTTTTATGTGTGATTTTGTAAGCAAGTAGTTTTTAAGTGAGGTGAAATTTGGGGATATGAAAGACAAACCTGACTCCTGAAAGGGGTACAGTAGTCTGGAAAGGCTGAGAATCACTGTGTTAGATGATCTTTTAGATGTCCTGGAGCCAAGCCATCCAGCATTTTGAAGAGAAGGACTGAGACCTTGAACTTGATTTGATATTCTATGGGAAGCCAGTCGAGAGAGAGGACAGTGCTGCAGCATTCTGTACTGATTGGAGTTTCCTCAGCACTGAAGGCTTCATGCCCAGGTATATCACATTGTTCTTGTTTGGATTACGGGTGACAAAGGCATGAATAACTGAGACCCATAGGCGTGGACTCTGTGGGTGCTCTGGGGCTGGAGCACCCACAGGAAAAAAAGTAGTGGATGCTGAGCACCCACTGGTGGGCCCCACTGATCAGCTCCTCCCCCTCTCCCCCAGTGCCTCACGCCCGCTACTGATCAGCTATTCAGTGGCAGGCAGGAGGCGATGGAGGGGGGGGAGGAGCGGGGGACAGGAAGAGGCAGAGTGAGGGTGAAGCGGGCTTGGGGATGGAGACAGAATGGGACAAGAAGAAGTGGCGTGGAGGCACAGCAGGGATGGGAAGAGATGGGGGGAAGGGGTGGACTGGGGGTGTGGGGCCTGAGATGGGGTAGGGGTGGAGCACCTCCAAGGAAATCAGAAAGTTGGTGCCTGTGCTGAGGCCAGATCTTTGTCCACCAGGATGGGATGGAGTTTCCTAGCCAAGCGGAGATGGTAGAAAGCATTCCTTTCAGATGCTGCTATGTGAGAGTTCAATAGCAGGAAGGAACCCAAGAGTGCTCCTAGACTATAGACTGAATTGACCAGTTGTGCACGGTGGTTGCAAGCGCTTCAAAATACCTTACTCTGACCAACATCACCTCTGTCTTGCTCAGCTTCAGCTTCAGCCAGGAACTGATCTCATCCAAGCACTGGGCCGTCATGGTAGTAATGATGTGGTCGTATGTGGTGAAGGTTGGATAGAGCATATTGCTGGTTCTTGAGTCCATGTTGTCTGACCTGTTCACTCAGTCATTGTATGTAGATGCTGAAAAGGACCAGAAAGAGAATTGATCCTTGTGGAACTACATAAACCAGGGGTCTAGTGTTGAAGGTGCAGCTTCTCATCACTACTTGTTGGGACTGTTGTCCCAGAAGGATTCGAACCACTTGAGTATATGAGGTTCAGAGACTAGATAACGTTTTCTTTTCATGGCCAAGCTAAAATAAATCCTTAGGCCTGATTCTCTTTTCAAGACTTTAACTCCACTGAAGCGAATGGAATTGTACAAATGTTATCTCCTGATTTACAACCATGTAAGTAAGACGAGAATCAGCCTGTTAACCTTTTACAGAAGTATGATGTTACGTTATTCCTGTGAAGCATCATATGCTGGCTGTGCATCAGACAAGAATCGTGCTTTATAAGTCATTATTACTTCAGCTCAACTTACACTAAAACCATCAGCTACATCCCATTTCCTTTATTTATAGTTCCTTTATTATTGGAAGCATCATACCCATGATCTGCTTTCCACTCTGTTAGAGATGGTAAAATGAATTGAATGTGATTTTCTTTTTTTTTTCCAGTGACAAGGGATCTCTTCCACTCCATTGAAATCGATGGAAATCTTGCCAATGACTTCAGTAGGAGCAGGCCCAACCAACTGCCAAGCATTTTAGCTTTCCCTCAAAGGAGAGTGAGGAAGGCAAGAGCTAGGGCTTGTCTACACTTAAAGCAGCGGTGCAGCTGTAGCACTTCAGTGGAGATGTTACCTATGCTGATGGGAGGAATTCTCCTGTCGGTGTAGGTAATCCATCTCCCAAAGAGGCAGTAGCTAGGTCGATGGGAGAAGTCTCCTGTTGACCCAGCACTGTCTACACCTGGGGTTAGGTACATTTAACTGCGTCACTCAGTGGTGTGGATTTTTCCTATTTCCCAGTGTAGACAGGGTCTTAAAGTGCAACAATCTACAATGAATTAACAGGTCCTCATTACATCTATTCAAATGTGGCTTTACAGACAATTAAATGCTGGAAGTGTAGTGTACTGGAACATCTACTGATGTACTCTAGTTGTATCCAGAAATTTATATCTTTGCTTATATGTAGTAAATGATAAACCACTTCATTCATTCTTGCATAATGTATTCTAATCAGTGGTTGAAACAACTGAGGTTGGTCTGACACCAGCATTTTTTGTTAAATACACGCAGAATATATATATGGAAAATATTTATGCATTGTTTTATCTAAGAGATTTTCCTGCCTATTACTGTTCTCATGAAATTTTACCAAGGCCCTGTGTGTGTTCTCTGCACAGGGCTGAATTTCACCAATTCTGCATATCTATTGCATTGCCAGTCACACATGATCATAATTTTAAAATCCTCAAGATACTGGGCCAGACTCTGCCCCGTGCCCCAGGGTTGGTTGGATTGACACATGCTAGCTCTGCTTGAGCTAGCATGCTAAAAATAGCAATGTGACTGCAGAGGCAAGGCAGCAGCACAATCTAGCCACTCATAGTCAATCCCACCCAACCCCCTGGCTGTGTACTCGGGTGGCTAGCCCAAGCGGCTGCTCATGCCACTGCAGCCAGACTGCTATTTTTAGTGTGCTAGTCCAAACAGAGCTAGCGTGTCTGTCTATCTATGCTGGGAACACTCCCAGCTTCTGTGTAGACCTTCTCTTAGACCAAACTCTAGCTATGCCTTTATCCAACAATAAGATCCTGATCCATCTCTTCACTGGAAAAAGATATTGGTGAGGAGTAGAACTTTTTTAGCCATTTATGCTGTCTATGAAGCATGTCATCTCTATATATCAGTGGCTTTCAATCTGTTGTCTGTGGACCACCACTGGTCTGTGGAACAATTGCTGGTGGCCCATGGAGAACTGGCTGGTCACATAATATTGACTCTATTATTCCAACAGTTACTATTTTAGCTTCTTATAATGCAATTTATTAAATACATGAGCAATTGCTGTACTTGTGTCGTGGGCCACAGGTCTTGATCCCTGGAACACAGGACTCTTAAGTACTAGTAAGCTCAACACTGCCACCCAGTGACCTGCTAATAGTTACTAGGGCAGAAGCTGAACCACAATGGAGGACTCCAGTCCTTGAACCTGACTGGCAGACTGCTGGGGATCCTGATTGATCCTCAGTTCCTATATAAACCCCCAGCACAGGAACAGGAAGTTGTCCATGCAACTGGGATTCACTCTGCTCCCCTTCCCTGGCTTGATTTCCTGGCTTCTGACCTGGCTTGACTCCTGGTGTTTGTCTTGTGGTTCTGATCTCGTTTGTCATCTGCCTCTGACCCCCTGGTATCCCAACCTAGCCTGGCTCTGGTTACCAATTCATGATTCTTCTATCAAGTTTATTTCCTGTTTCTGAACTCCTAGTATCCTGACCTATCTGGATCTTGATTCTCATCCCATGACTGTGGATTCCGGCTCTGAGCACTAGGTCTGACTGCCTATGACCTGACTCTGACAACTTGCTACAGAGCTGCTACTGAGCTCTTACATTGCAATGGCCATGAGTAATACTTTCTACTGTTTCTGGTTGGCTAGGAGACTCTGTCCCATCCTGGCCAACGAAGACCTGGCCTCAGTTATTCATGCCTTCGTTATCTCTTGGCTGGATTACAGCAATGCATGAAGCCTTCAGTGCTTGGGAAACTCCAGCTAGTACAAAATGTTTCAGTGTGTCTTCTCTGCAACACAGGCTACTGTGAGCATATCACATCTGTCCTCTGCTCTCTACACTGACTTCCCATAGAACTTCAAATCAAGTTTAAGGTCTCAGTCCTTCTATTCAAAATACTCTATTTTGGGCCCAGGATATCTAAAAGATTGTCTAAAGCTCGGGGATGAAAAGTGTGGCCCCTCTGCTTCACTCCTCTGGCAAAATGGAACTCTCGGCAATAAGGGTAAAGCGCATCTGTGCAAGAGACAGAACCTTTTCCGGAGTGATCCAATATAATGTTGTAATGAAAGCCCTGAGCAATCAAGGACTATCACAGACCTCACTACTTTCTGCTTCAAGTGCAAGTCGCATTTCTTTGACCTTGCCTTCTCTATGCGACACACATAGCAACAGGTATATTTAACAACACAAAGTAAAAAATGTACCAAAACAAGATGCTTTGCTTCACATGCTGCTCCCTCTGGGATGAGGATGAGAGAACAAACACATGACAGATGTGTAGTCACATTGCTTAATGCACTGCTGGAAGGTTCTCAGATACAGGGGGGAGGGATAGCTCAGTGGTTTGAGCATTGGCCTGCTAAACCCAGGGTTGTGAGTTCAATCCTTGAGGGGGCCACTTAGGGATCTGGGGCAAAAATCAGTACTTGGTCCTGCTAGTGAAGGCAGGGGGCTGGACTCGATGACCTTTCAAGGTCCCTTCCAGTTCTAGGAGATGGGATATCTCCATTAATTTATTTATTTACTCAGGTGATGTGTGGTATAAAAACCTATATAGAATAGGACTGTTCTTCAATCATCAAAAGCAGGAGGTGGCCTGTTCCATCACAAAGAGGAAGGGAGGGCTCCATGGCAGAGTTTCTCTGTTAAGATGTGGTCTATGCTAATAAAAATCTTTGCAAATCCCTACTGTGTACATTGAAATCTTTGGGTAAATATAAATCTGTTATATAAATACAGGCATTTGTTTAGTAAAATAATTGAGATGTCCTAATATCAATGTCCAAGTACAAGTCATAGAGTGATTTAAATCACAATTAACTAGTATGGGTCTGTCAAAGTTAAATTTATTGTAAGGATTCATTCTTTGTAAGTATCACATGGTGGTTATTGAGTTATATACTGGAGAGGAGAAAGAAAGCTATTTATTGCCTTTAACCCCAGAAAATATAAGTGCTAAAATGGAGATATGATCTAACATTGCATCACTTGATACTAAATTTGGTCAGGTTTTAAAAATCTTCTGAAAGGATACAGGATAACTTTTAAAAATGGGCTGACATTAGTTTGTTGTTTAATATAATCACATATTTATTGGGTAGATACATACACTATATAACAGCTTTTTGAGAAATCACAACAATCATCCAATGGGAGAGAGATTCAGACTATATTCTGTTCTACTCACTGACCATTTTAAAATCAATATTGGATGTTTTTCTAAAAGATGCTCTAATTCAAATACAAATTATTATGGGGACGTTCTCTGACCTGTGCCATGCAGGAGGCCAGACTAGAAGAACACAGTGGTTGGTTGTGGCCTTGGAATCTCTGAATCTCACTTATCTTCATGCAACTTGACTGCAGACCCTGAACCTGCATGGGTGTAACCCAAGGCAAAAACTGGCGATTTATGAGCGAAATATTTCCATAGCTGGTATTTTTACAAGCTGTTTACTGTTAGTGCTGGTATTTATAAGAAATGTTCATACTGACTCTAACAGGCAAATAAAGATTTCACCCTCTCCTCCCCTTTAAGGCAGAGAGTTGGCCATCAGAATGAGATGCAAAGGTCATCAGAATGTTTTCCCGGTTGTTTGCACCATGGAATAAGCTTACAAAATACAGATTTCACAATACTACGTTACCAGAATTTCCAATGGAAATCGTCTGAGCTGCATATTCGGTATAACTGAGGCTGCAGAAGGGCTTTCTAATCGAAATTGCTGAAGCTATTATAATCCCTGTCCATTTTAAACTCCTCTATTATAACATTACAAAGGAAAAGAAAATGGTTAGTAACCTCCCATTTAAACCATTGGCAAAGAAATGGAGAGAGCTTAGAAAGTCTACACTAAATGAATAATTGATAAAAGCAAAGTGACTTGAACAGGCACAGAACATCACTCCTGACTTGCTAGAACAATTAGTTAAAGCCATTACTTGGGAATCACTAAAAAGGAAACTGTACCCTCTGCTCAATCCAGCAATTTAAAAGTTCTGAGGGTGAGAAGCACTTACTCTCATGAATAAACGGTGAAATGTATCTTTAAAATAAAGTTTTTTAATTAGAACTGGCAGTTCTGAACCTGCTGTTGGCAGAGACCATCCTGCTGAAAAGGAGTCCAATGCAATAAACTGTAAAATATGTCTCTCGCCTGCTTTGGTACTTAACAATCAGCATTTAAAATTGAACATTGTATTACATATTAGACATTACAGCTCTTTTCCCCAGTGGCCAAAGTAGGATGGAGGTTTTGTCATCTCTCTTTCAGTGGGCTCTATATTCAGCTGGTGTCATAAATGATGTCACTTTGTTTAATAAATAAAAAACATTGGCCACCTGTGGTAATAGAGTCAGCAATCCTACGTGATAGTTTTAGTCCCATCCTGCAAACCTTTGTTGCCATGAGTATTCCTTACTCACCCAGGTCCTGATTCAGGAAATCACTTAAGCACATGGCTAGGTTACATTGGCTTTGATGAGACTTAAGCATGTGCTTAAAAGCTAAGTATGTGCTTAACTGTCCTGACTAGGGTCATCCTGAACTGGGGTTGCTGTGTCAATAGGAATGCTAATATGAGTAAGGACTTCTCAGGTCAATAGGGTTTTCTAGGATCAAACCCTTTATTTTCAAACTGGGACTGTAAACTCTGAGATGAGAAATGATTCTAACCCTGTGAGATTAAACTTTCACTTAAACTGAGCAGAATAAGTGATTTTGTTTAACATTCCGGGGGGGAAGAGAGCATATGTTTAAGGAATAGAAAGAGTAGGTGAATGGAAGTACAAAATGTCCCTTGTGACTTGTCTCTGATTAATCTTCCAAGAAGAATGATCCAATCTCCTCTGCTTTCCTGCTGTGATTGATGGGCCTTTGTGGTTTCTGCACTCTTCCTCCTTTTAAATCTGCTCTGGCTGTTTTATCATGTAGCGGAGTCCATTTTTTTTTCTATAGCCCAAACACAGCAACCCTTGTCGCTGACCTCATCAACCATGTGCTCAGCATGGGCATGAGTCACAATAGAAATTAGAAATCTTAGCTCTTTCTAATTTGGCCTTCTCGACGGGGAGCAGGGGATTCTGATATTTCCAGACTTGTTTACTGGAAGTCTTGTCAGTTACAATAACCCAGTTTAGCTCAGAAATCTTCAAACTGACCTGTCATTCCCAGCATGCTCCTCGGAGTCTAATTGAGGAGTTGCATTTTCTGTCAGCCACATGCGCTGGTGGCAAAAACAAGTATGTGAGGAACAACAGGGACAAGCTAGAAATGAGTCGAAAGTAAAGTTGCTTGTTTGACCAAGAGAAAGGAGGAGGCAGGTAGGGAAACAGGCTGGTTAGAAACCCATTGCTGCCACTGTTGGACATGTATTCCATGCTAGATATGCTTTGCTTCCTGTCCTGAGGTTAAATACACTGGGGAGGGAGAGGAGGCAAGCAAACAAGAATCTTTAGTCATTTAAGGTTGCAGGGAAAAGCCAAGGGCAGCAAAAGAATTGACGGGTGATAAGAGCTTCTACAAATATATGTGGGGGGGGAGAGAAGCAGTGTCAGGGAAAAGAAAAGTCCATTTATAAATTAGGAGTGGTCTGAAACTAGTGGTGAGGGCGTATGTGGCTATGTAAAGGTTTGAGTATTGCCCTGTGCCTGCCTACTAGGAGCAGTACTGGAAGTCTTGTTCGTTCTCTCTCTCTCTCTCTCTCTCTCTCTCTCTGGTGTTCTCCTTAGTCTGAAGGACAAGTCCCCCAGACTGAAAGCACATTTCACTCTTGGTGGATGGGGGAAAAAAATTACATATTTAAAAAAACTGGCTGCAAAGATAGGCTTGCACAAAGAAAGAAGAGCAAAAGTTAAGCTTCCAGCGCCCTGATCCTGCAGTTGACTGCCCACAGAGCCCTTGTTGCAAATAAGCCTATTTGGTATAGGCACCCATATTTCAAAATCAGCACAATGTTATTCTGAACTGGCTAACTGACAGATCTCGAAGAGTTATTGTCAATGGAGACTCCTCATTGAATGTGGGTGTTTCTAGTGAAGTTCCGCAAGGACTGGCACTAAGCCTGGCAGTATGCAACATTTTCATCAATGGTCTGGAAATAAATAGAAAATCACTGCTGATAAAATTGGAGGATGACACAAAGATTGGTGGAGGGATTAATAATTAGGAGGACCGTGCAGTCATAAAGAATGATCTGGATCACTTGGTAAGTTGGGCCCGTTCAAACAAAGTGCATTTTAGTACAGCCAAATGCCAGGTCATACATCTAGGAACAAGGAACACAGGCCACAGCGTGTTCTGAAAAGGATTTAGGGGTCATAGTGGGCAAGCGAATGAACATAGATTCCAAGGCCAGAAGGAACCATCTAGTCTGACCTCCTGTATAACACAGGCTATAGAACTTCCCCAAAATAATTCCTACTAGGAAAAACATCCAATCTTGATTTTAAAATGGTCATTGATGGAGAATCCACCATGACTCTTGGTAAATTATTCCACTGGTTAATTACGCACTCTTAAAAATGTATGCCTTATTTCCAGTCTGAATCTGTTTAGTTTCAACTTCCAGTCATTGAATGGTGTTACCTCATGTTACATGGAACGTGAGCTCCCAGTGCAATGATGAGGCGAAAAGGACAAAGGTGACCCTTGGATGTATCAACAGAGGAGTAGGGAAATGATTTTACCTCTGGTATATGGCAAAATGGTGCAAGGGCTGGTGGAAATGCTGCAGAGTAAGACACTTAAAGTGCTTGGTCTGTGTAGCTTATCAAAAAGAAGATTGAGAGGTGACCTGATTACAGTATACAAGTACCTTTAAAGGGGAAAAAATACTGGGTACCAAAGGGCTCTTTAACTTAGCAGAGAGGCATAACACAAGCCAGTGGCTGGAAGCTGAAGCCAGAAAAATTCAAATTAGAAATGAGGCACACATTTTTAATAGTGAGGATTATTAACTATTTGTACAAGCTACCCAAGGAAGTGGTGGATTCTCTCTCTCAATGTCTTCAAATCAAGACTGGAGGTCTTTCTGGAAGATATGCTTTAGCCAAATGCAAGTTATTGGACTCAATCCAGGGGTAACTGGGTGCAATTTAACAAACTAAATGATTTAGTGGTCACTTATGGCCTTAAACTCTATGAATCTATGAAACAGTTGTAAACCTCTAGGGCTAAATCCTTCTCATCTTGTGTCTCGATGGAGTTTCACCCATGTCAAGGGAGGAATAGAGAATAAGAGGACCATGAACAATAAGCAACTTAGGTTTAGAATGGTATGAATCTTGCCAAATAAACCAGATTTAAAAAAAATAGAATTAGGGTTCAATCCTATAGATACTTCCATGAAGGGAACTCCCACTGATGTCAATATGAAAGTGTTCGGATACTAATGTAATGAGCATGGTATGTGAACAGATAGACAAATAGGTCAGCCAATAGAGTATATATAAGAGCAGGCCCGTAGTGGATAAAGAGAATGTTGTAGATGTAATATATCTGGATTTGACTAAAGTATTTAATACTGACTCATGAAGTCTTGAAAAATGAACTTAAATTGTTTTGGATAGGAACGCCGTCATGTGGGCTGAAACTGGCTGAAGAGAAGGGTAATGATAAATTGCAATGTATCGAAGTTGGTGGAGATGGCTTGTGGGTATGGCAAGGACTGTCGTTAGGTCTGGTTCTATTTAATGTCTTGATTAAGAGGACGTAAACAGCACAAGAGTAAAATTTTCTGATGATACTAAGCCAAGAGGAGATGCAAGCAACAGTCATCAGAGAAATAACACAAAGTGACCTAAGCATATTAGAAACATGGGTACAAAATATAATGTGGTTTAGCATGAAACAATGCCAGCATCTGAAGAAAAATAATCTGAAATGTATAAACTTATTAGAAGGGGGAAATAGGGACAGTAGTGGACAGCAAATTAGATATGAGTTTGCAATGTGAAATAGGCTATATAGGTAAAGACATCATCTCTCAGAGCAGGGAGAAAATACTCCACCGGTAAGATTCTGGTAATGTTGCATTCAATTGTGGGCTCAATATTACCAGAAAGTTATTGACAAATTGGAGAGAGTTTGGACAATTGCAACAAAAATGATCCATGGGATTGGAAAAACTGTCTTAGAAAGAAAGATTAAGGCTCTGATCCAGCAAAGTACTTACATCCATGCTTAACTTTAAGCACATGAATAGTCCCATTGACTCCCACCACTCCCTTTGTAACCGCATTAGCTGTCTCTACCAGGTGGCTTCAGTGGTGCTACTGATGTGCTCAAAATTAAGCATGTGCTTAAGTGCATTGCTAGATTGGAGCCCAAATGAGCCCAATTTGACTTGGGGGAGTAGGGTAAAAGTTGACAAGTATATGAATGGTGTAAATTAGTTTCACTGAAGTCAGGAGCTACCCTGATTTATATTAGCTGTGACTCTGCCCCTAAGCATGGACCAGAATTAAATAGACTTGATCCTGCAGTCCTTTATTGCACTGGAGTGGTGGGGCTGTAGGACTAAGCCACGTTGTGGTGTATTTCTGAAACTGAGAAGCATTAGACTGTAGGATAGTCTTTCAAGGGGAACTCTTATTGCTGGGACTTTTCAGACAGGACAAAACACCATAAAGCATACCTTAGGGAACAATACCGTATTGTTAGATTGGAGGGTGTAAGAATTCTTTTCTATCTCTAAGTTCTGTGATTCTACCGAGCGGTAATCGCAACTCCATAATTTAAGGTTGGAGGAACCATTCCATTCTAAGCTCTTCTTTGCAATTATAACTATTTGTAAAAATATTATTTTGTGACTGAATTTCTCATGTTCATTTTTGTGATGCAAAGGAAATTAATAAAAGTTTTTAAATAATAAGGCTGGGAAATACAGAAAGGATGATAAAATGCTTTTTATCATAATGGGCACACCTGTTCTAGCTACCTTTTTGTTGTTTGGGTAGATCAGGGCTAAAAAGCAATTGACTTTATAAGGAAGGATTTTTCAAAGGAGTTGAAAGGAGGTAAGTGCCCAAATCCAATTAAGGGTCAGTGGGAGTTGAGCACTCAATTCCTTACGTTCTTTTGAAAATCCTAGCCTAAAAGGATAAATAAAATTGGTTTGATAGCAAGAGGAATCAATCTGTTATGGAAAGAGTCAAGAACACCTTATTTTAAGAATTAAAACAGAGATCTGATGGGTTTATTGTACAGTACTGATAAGGGTGATCATATAAAGCTGATAAAGAAATGACTGGAGTCTGATCTGACTCAAAGTCTTGAGTGTATTTTGAAGCTATATTATTTTTCAAGGCAATGTTTCTTACAATATAATAATGCCCTGAATTATAATGTCACACCATTTTAACTATTATTATTATTATTATTTATTATTATTTATTTAGTATTTCACACTGTCTAAAAGAGCATCCGCTACTGCATTTTTTTCTTTCATTAAGTTACTTTTTATTACTAACTGTTAACTTTGGCAGCATTTTAGTTGGTAATTTTTCAGTGGCCCTTCTGTGGGTGTGGCTGGCAAGTATCATAGAATATCAGGGTTGGAAGGGACCTCAAGAGGTCACTAGTCCAACCCCCTGCTCAAAGCAGGACCAATCCCCAGACAGATTTATACCCCAGTTCCCTAAATGGCCCCCTCAAGGACTGAACTCACAACCCTGGGTTTAATAGGCCAATGTCAAACCACTGAGCTATCCCTGCAGAAGCTAGTAAAGCAACTGTACAGGATACGGGTAAATGAGAAGGAAAGGGCAACTGAATGGCGATTACAGTGGAACTTCAGTTTTCTAAGCCTTGATTAATCAAACCTCTGAGGTGCTGAAAAGTTAGTTTCCCCCTGAAGATGAACATCAGCACATAGGGGCCAAATTCTCTTGCTACATCCTCATTTGTCCCTTTTGTCCAGTTTTGTATCATTCTGCTTCACCCTTTCCATCTTCATGACCCTGGTCTTTCCATTCTAAATATGCTGTCTCAGCACTCTAGCTTGGTGAATAACTCGCCATCCCATGCTACGCTCAGCTCCTTCATTCAGAGCGCACTCCCGTATTTTGTTTGGCAGAGCAGCTACAAAGGATCGCATACATTTTTACACCTCCAGCACAGAACGAAAACGACCACAATAGAGGCCAATATGTGGGCCCATGGTGAGAATGCACTCGGAGAGCTTACAACAGTATGATTGAGTCCTTCCTTTTCATCCCTTTGTACAGAAGCAAGCCCTGAGCAATGGTCTCAATCTGAGACTGATGGCAAATGGAATTCTGTTCTATGGGAAATTCTGACCTTTTTGAAATGTTTTCATTCCAAATCGGAACAAAATGCTGAAGTTTCTAAATTTCCCACAAAATACAAATTTTGAAAAATTAAGCTTAAGAATGATCAAAATGTTCTGTTTTGATAATGCCCAATTGTTTTGTTTTGATAATGATGAAATGTTGTAATATAATATGTGTTTAATATTTCATGCAGCATACAAATATAATAAAATAGTATATAAAAATATATACTATATAATATAAAAATATATAATATATAAAATATTATATAAATAGTATATAAAAGTCAAAATGAAACATTTTGACCTTATCAAAACTGAACGAGAAAGTTGCAGTGAATCATTTTTCATACTTTCACTCTATGCATCCGAAGAAGTGAGGTTTTTACTCACGAAAGCTTATGCCCAAATAAATCTGTTAGTCTTTAAGGTGCCACCAGACTCCTTGTTGTTTTTGTAGATACAGACTAACACGGCTACCCCCTGATAAGTGAATCATTTTGATTTTGTTCCCTTGAAAATTGTTAAAATCCACACATTCCCATGAAAAGTTTTGATTGAGATGAAACTGCATTTTCTGACAGCAAGCGTTCCACTGAAGATGTCGGCACTAACTCTAGCCTCAGTGAAGTGCCTGACAGCCAGGGCCGCGAGAGTGGGTTCGGGCCCTGGTGAAAATTTTCTTTTCGGGCCCTCCAGCAAAGGCAGACTGGCTAAACAGGGATGATGAGGTGGGGGGGAAGATGGGGAAGCCAGGCCCAGAATTTTTTCGGGCCTCCCTAGCAAGGGTGGATTGGTTAAACAGGGCCCCAGTAATTTGTACCGGCTTCCTGCACCTCTTGTTGGCCCTGCTGACAGCATTTGGAAGAACTCCATATATCCCTGTGAAAGACCAAGGTAAATGGACACCACACCCACACCATCCTTGGAGATACATTTGTGTTTCCCCAGAACGATGATGTAGTGTTCCAAAATGCAGGTGAACAAGGGTACGTCCACACTGCAACCCCTTCCCCACAGAGGCGGCTCCAGGCACCAGCACACCAAGCGCGTGCCTGGGGTGGCAAGCTGCGGGGGGTAGCCTGCCGGTTGCCATGAGGTCGGCAGTCAGGCTGCCTTCGGCGGAATGCCTGCGGGCAGGGCTGGCTCCAGGGTTTCCGGCTCCAGGGTTTTTGCCACCCCAAGCGGCAAAAAAAAAAAAAAAAAAAGCCGCGATCGCGATTTGCGGCGGCAATTCGGCGGGAGGTCCTTCGCTCCAAGTGGGAGTGAGGGACCATCCGCCAAATTGCCGCCGAATAGCTGGACGTGCCGCCCCTCTCTGGAGTGGCCGCCCCAAGCACCTGCTTGGCAAGCTGGTGCCTGGAGCCAGCCCTGCCTGCGGGAGGTCCGCTGGTCCCGCGGTTTTGGTGGCAATTCGGCAGCGGGTATGGCGAAGGCGTGGGACTGGTGGACCTCCCGCAGGCATGCCGCCTGACTGCCGTGCTTGGGGCGGCAAAATACATAGAGCCGCCCCTGCTTCCCCACCAGCTCCAGCGACTCGGGCTATGGGGCTAACAGTAGCACTGTAAACCGTTCTCCTCAGGCTGGAGCTCAGGCTCTTCAACCCGGTGAGGGGGGTGGGTCTCAGAGCTGGAGCTCCAGTCCAAGCGGGAACATCCACACTGTTATTTTTAGCCTTATAGAGTGAGCCCCACAAGCCCAAATCTTTTGAACTGGGCCCTCAGACTCACTGTCGCAGGCCTTTTATTTGCAGTGCAGATGTACCCTCAAATACCTGCACATCTTGGACAATACATGTGTATAATGTGCAATCATTGGCAAACACTTCATTATAAACAAAGTTATTTCAAAATGTTCAGTAGCGTTCCAAGGAGTTAGTTCTAAGTATATGCCAGCATGGCAATGGATACAGTAAGCAAATATTATAATCCACTTAGTTTAGGGTAAATATGTGGCTAAAAATGTGTGAGATCAATCTATTTCTTTTTACATTTCTATTATGAGAATCAGAGACCAGGCAGCTGAGATACAAAGATTAGAGGATGATTTTGCTCTTCTCTTATCAGGTAGGCTAGCAGCCAATAAAACTAAAACCCACACTGGAAATGAATGAGGGCCTGTAGGTGTAGGAATCTGCTGTTTGTACAATTGCACAAGTTCTGCTAATGACTGATGAATATAGGCCAAGTATTCATGTAGATCTGCAAACTTTTGTTGCAATACCTGGGAAGCTGAGTGCAAGCTCCTTGGCTCTTCCAAATCAGTCATCTTATGGGAAGTAAGGAATCCTCTGTCCTCCTTTCATGCTCACATCTGTCATATCATGTTTTTTTCCCCAGATTTAACACATACTTAATCCTACGGTACCATAATGCAAAGCCTGGAAAGTTGGGGGTGGGGTGGTCAGTTGTAGATTCAGAATTCCTAGTATGTGCACCTGGCAGATGCAGGAAGAGTCATGAAAAATTGGGAACCACCCACCAGTTTCAGAGAAGGAGTGCTCTGGTTCAGATGCAATACCTTAACTTTTCACTTCCAGTTTGAGTTCATTTCCTCCTTTTGCATCTGTTCATCATTGGGCCCAAGAGAAGTAAAGATCTGTCCCTCACAATTAGAAACAAGTGGATTCTTTTTGGAGGATATGCCCATTGTTTACTCTACCACACGGACAAACTCATAAAAAGCCACTGAGATTACTGGATGTAGGGCTGCAGGCCCAGAGGGATGTGGAAGCCATGAGGTTGTATAAAATATGATGTTTAGTGAAGGACTGGCAGTTATATGTACTGCCAAAGTGGCTGGATCGAGTATCAGCACATTGTGGGGACTGAACCTCAGTCATTTCAGAAAATTCTTGTGTCTTGGAAGGAACGGGGTCTGGCACCATGCACCTCCTCCCTTTCTGCTTAACCCCAAGTTACTGCACTACTTATGTCTTTGATTAGTGACTTGCGACTCCTCTTTCCCAGGCAGGGGTGTTACCCTTGGGAGGTGAGTGAGGAGCTTCCATGATAGACATGTGCATGTACTTTAATGGTACTGAGAAGTATAGATCATTATTCAACTATGTGCCTCTCTTTCTCTAGGTTAACTTGTCATTGTGTTCTTGCTTATTTGTACTTTATATTGTCACTTCACACAGCAAACCAGTGTCGGATGTTCTTCCATTCTCCTTCAGGAGAAGAAAAGAGTCTGTGCACAGAGACACGCATCTAATCCATAGCAACCGTGCTGCATATCTCTGTTTCCAGACCACTGCCAATTCTGGTTGTAAATCCGAGGAAAGCAACCAGTAATGACAGGAGCTCAGTTGCTCTTTTCGAGTCACATGCAGCCTAAGTTCTCCATGCGAACACAGACCAGGCTACCATTTCATATTTAGAAATGATGTTTTTCAACAAGCTTTGGTTTCCCTGAGCAAGCATGGTTTTACCCAGTGAGTTGAGCTGTGAAGAGAATCTGTGACCCCCATCACACATCTGGCACACGAGCATAGTTGCATCACATTTTAAGACAGATGGATTTCCCACCCAGCGTGAGTTCAGTATCTGATCTCTGTACCTTGGTATTTATTCATGTGATAAGTCTGTTTCTGATTATTCTTTTCTCTCTGCTGCATAGTTTAAGGGCAAGACTGTGGTTTGGCCGATGCACCCATGCAAGGGAGTAAGGGTGCCTGAAAAAAATAATCAGAACCAGACTAATCATATGAATGAATAACAAGGGACAGAGAACACACACCATGTATACAATCAGATACTATGCTCACACCGGGTGGGAGATCCATTTGTCTGGAAATGTGATGCAACTATGCTCATGTGCCACATATGTGACGTGTGTCACAGATTTCTCTCTCTAGTCAGACTCATTGGGTAAAACTCTCTTGTGTGGATTGCATATCATAGCATTGCTCTGATATGCAATTCTCCTGTATGGAGGACTACATATCAGAGCAGGGGGCGAGATCAGCCTCCATCAGGGGTGGAGATAGGCAGAATGAGTGCAGCTTTTACTTGCCTCCCCACCACCTATGCTGATCCGGAAGAATAATCTGCTACTGGTGGTATAGACCTGTAGTGTATTTACTTTCCCCCTTGAACAAGGGGAGCTAATTGTGACTCTTAGAATCAGAATTTCCTCCCTACTCTGCTCCTGGGACAATGCAGCTATGCATCAGCCCACTGATCAAGGCAATTTGTAAAGTGACAATCTTGCCCGATGCAATTCACCCTGGTTTGGGTACTTACGATGGCCTTTTGGTGTTATTTTCTGAGAGCTACACCCGGGGCTACAAATGGCTCTTATTCTAAAGTCAGACTGCAATTTAACTATGGCTGCAGCTAACCAGTCACTGATGTGGAAGTGGGCTTACCTCCGCTCCAAAGAGACAACCCCAGACTCTTAGCGTAAGAAATGTCATTGAATTTTTGTGTAATTGTGACTGTGTGACTGGATTAGGCAGAGCCTGTCAAACTTTCATATTAATTTACTGTGACTAGCTTTTATTTACCACAGTATTAATGCTGAGGAGATGGAGAGTGGGTTGACACATTTTCATAGAACCATAAAACCATAGGGGTAGAAGGGACCACAAGGGTCATCTTCTGAGCCTCTGCCAAGATGCAGGATGTGTTGTCTAAACCATCCAAGACAGATGGCTATTTAGCCTCTTTTTTGAAAATCTCCAGTGAAGGAGCTGCCACACCCTCCCGAGGCAGTCTCTTCCACTGTCCTACTGTTCTTACAGTTAGGAAGTTTTACCTGAGATCTAATCTCCATCTGCTATGCTGTAGTTTGAACCCATTACCAGCTTTTCTCCATCATCTTTATGGCGGCCTTTCAAATATTTTAAGGTGGCTATCACATCCTCCCCACCCCCCATCTCCTTTCTTCCAAACTAAACATATCCAGTTCCTTCAGCCTTTGCGCATATGGCTTCCATTCCATCCCTTTGATCATCTTTGTCACTCACTTCTGGATCCTTTCCAGTTTGTCTACATCCTTTCTATACATTGGTGGATGTATAGAAAATTGGACACAGTACTCCGCTGAGGCTTAGTAGAGCGGTACTATCACCTCTCGTGACATGCATGCTGTGCCTCTGTCAATGCAATCTAAAATTGCATTTGCTTTTTTTAACAGCATCGCATTGCTTGATGAGGTGGTGATCTACCAGAATTCCCAGAGCCTTCTCAGCAGTGCTGCTGCCAAGCTAGTTATTCCCATTCTGTATTTGTGCGTTTGGTTTTTCTTCCCTAAGTGGAGCACTTTACATTTGTCTTTGTTGAATTTAGTTTTGTTGTCTCTAGCCCAGTTCTCCAATTTATCAAGATCCCTTTGAATTTTAGCTCTATCCTCCGAAGTGTTTGCAACTCCCCCAACTTTGTGTCATCTGCAAATTTGATCAGTATCCTCTGTATTCCTACATCCAGGTCATTCATAAAGATGTTAAAAAACACTGGACCCAAAACAGACCCCTGTGGAACCCCACTCAAGACCTCCTTCCACTCTGACATCATTCCATTAAGAGTTACACATTGTTTGCGGTTTAACCAATTATGTTTCCACTTAATGGTAGTTCGGCCAAGCCCACATTTCTCCATCTTACTTAGCAACATGACTAAGGGACTGTGCATGGGCGTAATTTGAGGAGTGCAGGGAGGGCATTGCCCCCTGCCCCAAACAGAGGTGAGGTATGGGAGGTGGCATGTGGGGTCACATGCCACTCCCCCATGCCCCAATTTTTACGAGTGCTGAATTGCTCTGCAAGGCTTGCTCTGCTCATTGGCCTTCTGGGGAAGGGAGGGGAAGGAAGAGCGGGGCCTCTGTCCTTCCCATGCTGCGCCCCACCCCCTACATGCTTCCTGGGCCCCTGTTCCTGGCAGCCAGGTCGAGGCAGGGAGTGGGATGGATCAGCTGCTCTGGGTTGCTACCTCTGCAGCTGCCTCCTGGGTCATAGTGTCCATCTGTTTCCAGTGAGTGCCCATGGGAGGGGGCAGAGCAAGGGGAATGGAGGTGGGGCTGGGAGAAGGGAGGAAGACACAGTGGGGAAGGGTGATGGGAGAGGGCAGGGGGAAGAGAATGGGATATGGAAGTGTGTGTGTGTGTGTGTGTGTGTGTGTGTGGGATGGGGAACCAGGAACCCTGTATGTGGTGTCTCCTCGGCGGTGGCAGCAACAGCCCCAGCAGGGAGGTGGCCACAGCAGTGCAGAGAAAGCAGCCACATTGCTGCAGCAGCCAATGCTCAGGTCGCCACAGCGGCAGCTGAGGCTCCCCTCATTAAGCTGACCTGTCCGACCCAGCACTGGCAGCCCAGGAACCACTGCAGGCAGGGGGAGTGAACCAAGAGAACTGGCTTCAGCATGCGCACCCGTGCTTCCCCCACTCCCCCAAATATAGCAGTCAAACTAAGCCTATGGCACTGTGTCAAAAGCCTTGCTAAAGTCCAGGTATATTATGTCCACCACATTCCCCCTGACCACCAAACCAGTTACCATGTCAAAGAAGGAAATGAAGCAGGTTTGACATGATTTGTTCTTAAAAAATCCATGCTGGCTGCTAGTGATCACCCCTTCATCCTCCAGGTATTTGCAAATTGAATGTTTTATACGTTGCTCTAGTAGCTTCTGAGGTACCGAAGTCAGGCTGACTGGTCTATTTTCTGGCATACACCACATCACCCAGTGAAGTGAAGGACATGCCCGTCACAAGCAGACTGTTCTGCTTTGGTAAACGGCAGGCAGAATTGACGTGCCACAGAATTATATCAGTCTCGATCCTAATTTTTTCTACACAAATTGACTTCACATCATGGTTTCAACCTCCCCAGGGTTCTTTAGCCCCTCTTTTCCAGTGACCTACAGGTCCAGAGAAACAATGGGATGATTACTGGCTTGATACTATGTTAAATGTTTAAAAAGGGCAGGGGAAATATGTCTAGCAAGGGATCATTTAAACCTAGGAAAACATCAGTAATTATAGGAATTTACATAACACCTTACTCTCAGAAGGATCCCAAAGAGCTTTACAAACAGGCTTACACAATCTCTCTACAAGACTCACTTGACCCACCACTGAAACGCAGAATAAAATTTAGTCATGTTTAACAGTGCATGGGAACAATGTAGAAGAGGAGGTAAAAAATACTGTGTTCAGCTGAAACTACAGGGGGATTTTTAAGGTAGCAGGTAACATGGTGCTAAAACAAGACAATTAGAGGGTCACAGGATTTAGAGCCCCTTAATTGTCCCTGCCACCAAATGGGGATAAGGGGTAGAATGAGGGAGAAAGGAGGACTCCAGTATTTTCCCCAGGAATTGAAATTAGGGGGGTGTTCAAATTTACAGGGAGGTGAGGATCGAGGGGTGAGATCGTGAGGGTGAGGGTGGGCTGTATGGCACCATAATAAAAACTGAAAAATGTTTCACAACCATTTTATTAGATTTAACTCATGTTTTAAAATCATCACAAATTAAAGTTAGCTACTCAAGCCTTCTATGAAAGCACTACATCCTTCTTGGTTTCTTGTTGTAATTTTGCACAACTCTGTTAATAAACTTCTTGAGTGCAGTGTGTTCATCTTTGGTGGCTTCTTGTGTGTTCGGTACTTCCAGTCCTTCAGTTGGTATGCTCATTAGTTCATTCACATGATCAGGCAGAAGGCGACTTCTTTCAGAACACAAAATTCTATTCAATGATGAAAAAGAATGCTCAGCTGTAGTTGTTGTGACTGGGAGTAGCATGAGATGAATTCCTACTTCTTTCATCCCAGGAAACATAGCACAATGATTGGGTCAAGCCACTAATGATGACTGAATAAAGATTTGACTTCAACTTCTTTTTTTATTTGTTGTATGACATTCCACTCTGTGTTCAAATTCTCTATTCTGTCCTGATCACATTGCAGCCCCATTGCTGGTAGTGCCTCACTCCACTCAACTGTTGGTATTTTATAAGACTGGCATCCATAAAAGCTACGTGATAATGACTTACAACTCACTCACCCTTGATAGGGAACTTGATGCTAGAATTGGCAAAGCTTCTGTTACCTTTGGGAAATTTACCTCGTGTTTTGGAATAACAAGTTGCTCACTCTGAACATAAAGATGTCTGTTTATCAGGCTTGTGTCTGTACCCTCCTTTACGATTGTGAAAGTCGGGCTATGTACTCCAAACAGGAGTGGAGATTGAACAGTTTCCACCTCCGCTGTCTTAGAAAAATCCTTGGTGTTACTTAGGACTAGGGTACCAGATGTCCTGTTTTTATATGGACAGTCCCGGTTTTTGGGACTTTTTCTTATATAGGCACCTATTATCCCCCACCCCCTGTCCCATTTTTTCACAGTTTCTATCTGGTCACCCTACTTGGGACCAACGGATCACCAGTAACAAAATCCTTGAGAGAACTGGTCTATGTAGACTACACTGGACACTTGCTGGCTTCGCTGGCTAGGACACATGAAGCGCATGCCTCAAGATTATCTGCCAAAGGCTGAGCTCTATGGTCAACTTAAGAACCGCAGAGGAAGGCCAAAGCTCTGATACAGTGACAAGGTCAAGCAAGGCCTGAAGAAAAACTGGGAAAATCCTGCCCATAATCAGTCAGTTTGGAGAAGCCGGGTTCAGGCTGGTGCAGTCACTGTGGAGAGCCACCAGAGAGCCCAGGCTGAGGCCTGCAAGTGATCCAGGAAGCAGAATGTGCTTCAGTCTCCATCTGGTGAGTAGACCTGTGGCCACTGTGGAAAGGTTTGCCACTCACACATTGGGCTCTTTTCCCACACAATTGCTAAGAACTAATGACGGACCAACTTTGTTGCATCTCCTTTCATCTGTCAAGATGTTGGATGGCCACCTAATAACAGTTGCAGTAATTTGAAGACAACACCCAAGGATCACTCATGAGAAAGCCAGCAGGTTTTCCCAGGTTGTACTAACTTCAGTCCCAGAGCATCTTCAATTTTTTACAGGATGTTCAGTATTTTTGGACTCTTGTTGAAAAAAGAGTATAATGAAGATATTACATTTATGGCTTTTTAATGTCTTTTGAAGATTCTGAAGCTTATACTAGTGCTAGCTGAATACATCATAGAATCATAGAACTGGAAGGGATCCTGGGAGGTCTAGTACAGTCCCTTGCACTCCAAGCAGGACTAAGTATTATGACCATCCCTGACAGGTGTTTGTCTAACCTGCTCTTAAAGACCTCCAATGACAGAGATTCTACAACCTCCCTAGGCAATTTATTCTAGTGCTTAACTACCCTGACAGTTAGGAAGTTTTTCCTAACGTCCAACTTAAACCGTCCTTGCTGCAATTGCTTCTCCTCCGAGATTACCAAGAACAATTTTTCTCCCTCCTCCTCCTTGTAACAACCTTTTATGTACTTGAAAACTCTTGTCATGTCCCCCTTCAGTCTTCTCATCTCCAAACTAAACAAACCTTTCTTCATAGGTCATGTTTTCTCACCTTTAATCATTTTTGTTGCTCTCCTCTGGACTTTCTCCAATTTGTCCACATCTTTCCTGAAATGTGGTGTCCAAAACTGGACACAATACTCCAGTGCGGAGTAGAGAGGAAGAATTACTTTTTGTGTCTTGCTTATACTTCACCATGTCTTCCAGAGAAGTTTGCAGCTCCACAGATGCACAAGCAGCCATCTGTTTGGGGTCCAATTTACAAGCATTTACTCTTCTAAGATATGGGTTGCAGGCAATATGTCTTCTATAACCTGAATATCTAGAAATGCATCTACTGGCCTACCACTGACATCAAGATAACAACATTCACAGTGACTTAATATTTGATGCCTATTTGCATCGGTACATTCATCAGCCATGTATGCAAATTTTTTCAATGTGGTGAGAGAGTTCTTCGCTTTTTCAACTGCTGAGTTGCACCCCATGCTTCTAAACAGTCAGTTGAGTTTCTTGCAGAAAGAAAGTGAGCATTTGCTAGTCTTGTTTAGAACCAGTGTCCAACTTCAGGGTTAACCACTGACAATGCAGTGAACATTGGTCTCCAGTTTGTATTGTGTGGTATCTCTTGTTTAAATAGAAAGCATGATGCGACAGCCACGTTTGTTCGCATAAACTGTGTTGTGTCTCCAGCATTCTTAACAGCCTCATTAAGTACTTCTAAAATTGGCTTTGACAGTGACTGGCTTATAAGGCATTCTGCATGTGGATGCAGTCCAGAGGCTTGGTGTTTTGCAGCCTTTTCATGTAGTTTGTCAGCATTGGCTTTGCTGATCCATCTGGCAAATCAAGCTCCTCACTTTTACCAGTTGTAGCAGTGAGAAACTTTCCTTCTTTGTAAGCTTTTTTGCAAGAGGTGCATTAGTATCCATCTTTTCAAATTTCAATAAAAGGGACAAATTTGACCAACAAGATCAGGAACTGCCTTTAGGTTGTGGAGACAGTTTCTTCAGTAGGTAGCTGTGTTTGTGCTTTGGGTTGTTGAGATGTAGATACAACACTTGAACCTTCACATATTAAGAACCAAGAATATATCAACATGTTATGTTCTTCATCTTGGTTGGTTTGACCATGGGGGGAATTATAGGGGAGTTCAGAGGGGGTGCAGGGAAATCTCTGGAGGACTCCTTGCACATCTCACCTAAAGACTTTGGACAATCACATGGTAAATCACCCTGAAAGAGTCTGGGAGGTGAAGCACGCAAGGCCCTTGGCTCTGCACTGCCCCCGATTTACAGCTGTGCACAATCTTGCTATTAGACTAAGAACTAATGGGGTTATTTATGAAGCCACCATCAAAATGACAGGAGATGATGATGTAGGCATGACAGCACAGCATGTCTGAAATGTTATATGACATACCACTATAGCTTGTGACAGGCTATAAGGAAAAAACAAATGTGTGTGTGTGTGTCATGCTTTTGAATATCAGCAGCATGGCACAGAAATCTGCAGTTCCATATGGATTATTGTGGATTTAGGTTATGGCTATTATACGCATTACCAGATTACTTGGGAAGTGAAGTCACATCAAGCTCCCCATTGCCTTGTAGTTCAGTCTTTTAAAAATAAAAAGGTGGTTCTTGTCATTTGCCTGTGATTTGAAACAACAGCTACTAACCTGTGTCAATGCTCTTCATGACATTGAATGGAACTCTCATTATCCCATGATCGATGTGACCCTGTCAGGACTGCAAGATAATGTCATGTCTCCAGTTGTGAAACACCATCATGTACTTTAGTTTCTGGGCCTCCAATGATTGTTGAGATAGTTGTTTGTGTGCTGGATTGAGAGTCCAAATGTTGTTGATCACTGGATGATGATTGTTTCAGTTAGTGATGTGTGCTTTGTTGACATTGATAGGAGGATCTTGATGGAGAAAAAAATGTGTCAAGAGGGACCCAGGTAGTGCCTCAGTATGTGTAAAAGGACATGAATCAAGTGGTATGTAAGATTATTTACATACGTTCCTCCATGCATGAAAACTGTACAGCTAGCAAAATGCTTCATTTTGCAATAGAGCACACTTGATTTCGTACACTCCGAACTCCTATGTAAGAGTTGAGTGTGCAATGAAGACAGAAATGGGCCAAAAATGAATATTTTTGACCTAGGTGAGTAGGACTCTGTAGCTATGCACCACTTTCTGCAGGTGGAGATCTCTGAGCCAAATAAAGAGCAGAATATGGTGCAAATTAAGCAGTCCTAGTAGGGCACCACGATACACTTACTTTTGGAGTTATTTCCTTTTTTATTCACACACAGAGAGCAGACTGAAGCTCTAATGAATTTGGAAGACAAATTCCACAAAATCTTTCCTGTACTGAATGCTTTCCATGCATTTAAAGAGTGAGAATGTATGTTTAAGAGGCAGACAGACCATAATTTGCCCTAAAACTTTTTCTTGTTCCTTTCCATCTGAAAAGTTATTTATTTCCACATATATTTTTATTTTCTGTTTTTCAGGGGGGAAGGAAAATATAAGTAAGCTCTAAAACACATGTTGTTATGGAGCTCTTTCTCAACTTTACTTCTCTTTCACTGATGAGTTCATTAAACAAAATCTCAACAGAAATAAATGTTGTGATGAGATTAACAGAATGAATGCTAGAGTTCAGATACTGACCTTTTTTTAAAAACCAGTGGGCTTATTGACGTGAAGGGAGTTGTAGTTTAAACACCAAGGTCAATTATTTTGTTAAATATTATTTAAAAGTTACTGCCCTGAAACGAAAACAGAGCTATCCTTTCCCTAAACATTCAAACAAGATATTCCGCCCCCCCTCTGTAAATTGTACTTGATAACTTCTATTTGATCTTCAAATGTAAACAGTTTCTGTTTCAGATTTGTGTGACAAACTGTTTCTAAAACGAAAATGATCTTAAAAGTTTAGAGCTGCTGTTTACTTTCCCTTCTTAATCCTATGAACAGCTTTTTGTAAGAAAAGCAAGTTGATATGAGTCTGGCATTTTCTGTCTACATTAAAAACATTAATGTCAGACAGGTCTTTCCATTCATCCAGAAAGAAAACAATTGCTGTATTTTTGTGTGTCGGGTTAATAGGAAATAGTGTGGAAACTTCATTCAGATTTCTTTAAAACCAGTATGGACCATGAGTTAAGGTCCAATGGAGCTTTGTTTTTGTTTTGTTTTTTTTTAATCAGTCTAAAACCTAAGCACTATCATCGAAGGTAACAGTTGCCGGACCGAGCGTGTTTGTTTTTAAATTGCATGGACAAAACACTGAACACTATCATTCAGATTGTTGGGATCAGTGGGCGGTGAGTGATTAAAACTCAGGCACGAGTGCGAGGAGTATATGATTTATTCCTAGCTCTAATCGCGAGACTTTGAACAAGTCAGTTAGCCCCAGGTAAAATGGGGCTAATAATAGCCATCCAGCAAGGATGTGAAGAGGCATAATGCGTTGCTGTTTGTAAAGCGCTATGAAATCCTCGGATGCTGTAGAAGTGCAAATTATTATGACTAGTGGCTTATTTACTTTTATTTGAAGAAATGTCTCGTTTTTGGAACTCCGTAGACGAAGCTCGGGCTTTTCTCTGCACGCCAGGCACGTGGTGCGAAATGCCAGAAACGCTGTAGGCTATAGTGATACACAGATCATAAAATTCAGCTAAGACAAGCCTCGTTCTTCGAAAGAACCGACTGTTCCAACTCAAGCTGATTGCGTTATTTATTTGTAACTATCCGTACAACGTATGAGCAGTAAGGAGACGGGGGTCATGTCTAGAGCTTCTCGTGCTGTGAGAGGGAGCTCACAAGATGTGCAAATGCAGATCCCGGTAGGCTTGGGTGAGAAATCGCTGAAAGGGACAGAAGGCGGGAAAAGGGGAGTTCAGAAAGCCAGACCCCAGGGCTTCTGCTTCTTGCAGCCCCTCAGCTGGTGGAAATCGGTATGGCTCCCCTGGAACCCATAGCTCTGGGCCGAATTACACCACCTGAGGATTTTCCTCCTTTGGCGCCTAGAGCCATGACCTCAGTTTTTAAGTCCATTATCTGTACCCGCCCATTGTCTTTCCCTGACTGTTATCACCGAAAGGCAGCGGACTGGATTCGTCTGTCCGTTGCTACCTTCGCGCTCTGCCCTCGCAATGTCATCCATTTACATTCTTGCCCTCTCCCCCTACAGGGGGCTGGGTGTCCCCCCCCCTTGCTTTTGATATTGGTTACATTCAAAAGAATAAAATCTATTTCATCCTCATACTTCTCCCAGCCTGGTCTGGAATCAGCGAATAAGCGCAAACGCCTCCAATGGCTCGTTTGTGGTCTTTCTAACTGCGCTAAGTGTAACAAATAAATCCGCCGCTTAGACCTGGAGAGATTCCTAAGGCGGGGGTGGGTGGGAGAGAGCTCCCCTTAGCTACCGGACAGAACGCTACGTTTCTAACCTTCCCTCTTGTCTATTTCAGCCTTGCTATTTTCCCTTTATTATTCCCTCGACTCTTAGTTTACCCATTTCCAGCCCCCGAGCAGCAAAGAGAGCGCAGATCTGCTCCTTTCATTCACATCTCTTTGGGTTCTTTGGGGCTGAAGATCTGGATTGACCAAAACAATCTGTTTTAAACCGCTGCTTGTGTTTCCCTCCCGCCAGGGTCAAGGCATCGTTCTTTCTGGACTCAGATTTATTTTTCGTTTCTTTTCTTCTTCTTCTCTTCTCCTCTCCCCTCCCCTCCCCCCCTTCGTTCTTTTTGTCCAACTGGGATTTTTCACACACTGTCCTCCTTTCGCATAGTCTATTGATCTCAACGTTTATTAAAAACCAGCCTCTGTAACGTGCTGTCATCCGGGCACAGGAAGAAGAAGAAAGTACACTGGGTAGGTGAGGACAGGGGTCACTCAGATGTTATGAGGCATAGTGCATTCTTGTCTGTAAAGTGCTTTGAAATCCTCAGATGTGGGAGACGTCTAAATTATTTTTATTTCATTAGGGGAAAAAAGATTTTTTTTAATTCATTACCCAAAGTTGGGGGCAGGGACGAGAAGGGACGAAAATAAGCAAGTCTGTACGAGTCACTACTAAAATACAACGAACAAGCAGCCTTCGATTTAAGGGATCTTTCTGCTTTCACCAGGGAAGAGCAAGTTGTTCAATATCCTTGTGTCCTGTGCTCCGCTCGAGAGCCTCCAGGAAAAGTTCTCCACAAGTGACCAATGTATAGGCTTGGGAAGCGCAATGAACACAAACCCCATTGTGCCTAAGGAGGAAGCGAGCCCCCTGCTGCTCCTTCGACCTGTCCCCATTTAGTCCAATTGTAAGGAATTCGGCAGGACAATGGGAGTTCGAATATGCAGGCACAGCTGGTAGGGGCAGGAAAAATGATCGACGAAAATTCATTGGACACCCATCACCCACCGAGCCCTTTGCATTAATCAGATGCTAGCAAGCCAAAGCAGCCCTCTTCCCTCACATTCCTTGAGACAGGTCAATAAACCCAAAACACCCCCCCGCAGTTCACGCAAATCCTTTATCGAAAGGTTAGGTGGAACCCCATTTTTTGTATAGACACCCCCCCCCCACACACACACACTTGATCACAATTTTCCAATTTTGATATTTGCTGAGTCAAAACGGACGCTGGCAAAGTTACAGTGAAAAATAAAAACAAATCAGCCTGCTAGCCACAAAGATCAGTTTTGCTGAAATTGGTAGTGGGAGGGGGGCCACGCAAAGCGTCTGAGTTAAGTATCATCCCCTAATGTAGATTTAACAAATGATATTAACAAACCGCAGAATCAACAAGGAGCGAAATAGACCCACACCTTACACTGTAAGTGATTACGGGTTTAGATCCGCTAAAAGTGTTCTCCTTCCAGGCGGCGTGTTATTGTATTTTTATTCTTACGCATAAATGATTAACAATGAGCGTTTACAAGGGCACAACCAAAAAACAGCTTAAATTGATCCGAAGCACACACCCGGTGCGGGAATTGGCAACACACAGCCCAGGAACTCGGCGGATCATACGAATGGTCATTTCGAGCAAGGAAGGAAACATTCTGATCTGGGATCGTGACCAAATAATAACGTGTTACATAAAGCCAAGGGCGGTTCTTATCAGCCAACCCGACCTGAGGATGAACAACCCGCAGGAACCGATCCAAAAACAATCCTGTTAAAGGAGCAACTGTGAAATGCCAACGCTCTCTCTCCCATCGCGCCCTCCTCCCCACTAGATCAACATCGCCCGTCTGTAACTAGGGCTTTTAACCAGCAACCGAGTGTGTGTGTGGGGAACAAATCCTCCCTTAACAAGATTTATCAAGAAACATTTAACTGGGCTTTAATCATATTAGCAAGAGCCCAATTAGGGCTGCGAGAGAAGCGAGAGGAAGAGAGGCGGTGTGGGGAGGGAAGGGACTGGAGGAGGAGGAGCCGTAGATGGTGTCATCTGAGGACAAGCTCCTTTCACCAGGGGCTGCGCATCCTCGAGCGAGGGAGGGCGCGATCAGCAAACGCTTTCGTACCGTGCCATTTCCTTTCCCTGCAGGGGGCGGGGGCGTGTGTGCAGGACTATTAAGGCCCCGCCGATAGCTTTTAAATTATGGTTCTGAAGCTATTGTGTTGTCTCTCTCAGGAATAAAACAAGAGCAGGGAAAGGAGAGAAGGAATCAAGGCAGCTTCAAGAGACTGGGAAGGGGGGCAACTAATGTGCCATAGATAGGTGGTACGGTCAGATAGTTACACAGGTGCTGGAACTAGGGGTGCGGGGTGCTCCAGAACCCCCTGGCTTGAAGTGGTTTCTAGCCTATACAGGGTTTACAGTTCGGTCCAATGGCTCTCAGCACCCCCACACAATACAAATTGTTCTAGTACTCCTGGCTAATATCAACGCGCAAGCACTCGTGTAAAGACCTACCAAGTCTCACTCCTGGCAAGGAGATCATCCCCCGGCCCTCATTTAAGGAATAATTGTAAAGGCGCTTCCCTTGATTCCCCCAAGCTTGCTGTGCCTCCCAATGAGTCATCCCCCCGCCCCCAGGTTTGCTTTCAGGACTCCGTCTCCCCAACCCCCACGTTCATTGTCACACGCTTGAACAGTCGCTCTTTTCTTTTCTTCCCTCCCGCCCCTCTAAAGCGGATGAAACACGGTTCCAGCCGTTCCCAAGGGGAGCTTTGGCCTCCTGCTGCGTTTAATTCGAGTTGGAGGTGTTCGAATTCGGGCGGCTCCGCGCCCTCTGCGCCCCCCCCGGAATCAATGGGGAAGAACAGTTTTTTGGAAGACATTAAGGGGGCGGAGGGGAAGTTTCCATTGGGGCAGAAGGGGGCACTTGACTAGGGGTTAAATTTCTGGTTTCAGGCCCTGGAAGGTTAAGCCTCCGCTCAGTGCACGATCCCAGGGGAGCAGGGGGCATTTCGAGTGTTTCTTTCGTTTACTGGCTCGGTAGGACCTCGCCTGTTTCATCTGCCAGGAAAACGGTGGCAGGCGAAACGAACGAAATCAGTAAAGGGAGGCGATGAAATGCGCCCCCCGCCTCGGATCCTGAACCTGTTCGGGCCACCCGAGAAATGTTTGGTCGGGGGATGGGGTTGGACAGTGACCAGGGCGCAAAGCAAAAAATCGTCCTGAGTTAAAAGGGGAAGGGACTTGACCACCTGAGGGGAGAGCCGTGCCCCGGTGCCAGCCTAGGAGTAAGGAGCTAGGACAGCTAACTAGCCGGGACCTCTGGGCGCACTGATTTTGCGACGCGCCTCGCTGCCGCCCTTTCATTTGCTTCCAGGTTTTAGGTGATAAGCTCCTTAGATAACAAGACACCTTTTGCCCAAGCGGCTCCGGCTCTTTGCTGACGCACACTGTACAAAGGGTTATTGGTTTTAAAGGGGCGGAGGGCAGGGTTTAAACAGGGGCTTCCGGGTTATCATTCATTATTATTTTATTCAGATGAATTATTTATTTCCCCCCCGCATGCAAAATATTGAGGATTTGTCTCTCTGCCCCTCCCCCCCGTATCTACCCGCTACCTTTCAATATAAACAGGCAGTTTTTGGCGAGCAATGGTCAACTTTGCGGAGCGGAGAGGGCTCCAGGGGGGCTGAGGTTAAACTGACTTGCCAAGGAGTCTCTGCCAGCCGTCAACACCCATCTCTCTGCTGCTACAGCCCAGTACAAACAAGCCCTGCTGGACGCTACCCTCCCGGCTTCCAGATGTTGCAGGCCCGCAACATCTGGAAGCCGGTCCGCCGGGCGCTCCGCGGCAGCGGGGCATTCTGCAAGGAAAGATACCCCCACCACCCCGGCACAGCGCTCTCCCCACGCCGCTGCTCCCTCCTCTCCTGCGGCTGCCGCCGGCAGCTTCCTCCTTGTTTCTGTCTTGGCGGCAACCTGTGTCTGTTTCCCTTTGAATCTTACCTTGCCAGTGTGTCTGCGGAGCGTATCTAGGGCCCCCCGCCTAACTCTACGTGGCCAGGGGCATCTCTAAGAACTCTACAGAAGGGGTGTTAGCTGCCTCCGGCACTCGGAGCCCCAGCCTTGCGCGCGCTCCGCCGGCTGCTGGCAGCCGAGCCGGGTTCATCTGAGGACAGCGGCGGCTCCAAGCCTGCGCTCTAGTCTGCCTGCCAATGTCTCCGGCATACTGATGTTGCCGAGGCGGCCTCGGCCGGGAGGTGACTCTCAATGGGCCACAGCAGCCGCCGATTAGCGGAGCAGCATGTCAACCGAGAGGGAGGCACGTCTTGGCCGCGCCGCGCCGCTCTCCTTCCCCATAACCTTGTTCTGCTCCGCTGCGGGATGGAGGCCGGAGACACACGGGACCACCCCCAGCCTGGCCCCTCCGACCCCCAGCATTTACACCCGTGCATCCCCCTTTACAACAGCGCAGGGGGCATTGACTCGGCAAACCTGCCCCGGAAACGCACCTGCTCTCCCCTGCTTTTGCCGCCTAACGTAAGAGCAATTTGCTTCCCCTCGGGGACTCTGGAAACCAAAGGCCGGCTGGTGTGACTGCGAGTCAGTGCTTTCCAGAGCCAGTCTGCTCCTTTCGGAAGTAATGAGGAGTTTTGGTTTCTTCCCCCTGCCAGCCTGCCCGGCCAGCTCCCCCTGGGATCTGAAAGTCAAGCTCGGTTCTTTCTGGATTCTGCACCATCACTTAGCCATGATGGCGGTTGAAGATGGGTGAGCCCACGCAGAATCCGCCTCACTCCCCCAGGGCTGTGCTGGCCCTGCAGTGCTGAACAAGTGAAAAAGAGTGAGCTTTACTTTTTAAATAGATGATTGCCCAGAGTGGCTATTTGGTGAGGGATGGCAAAAGCAAGGTGCGGCTTTCACGAATGGGCAGTATGTGTACTGGCCCTGCAGGGTTTGGGGTGGATGACTGCCTCCTTATGGGGCCTAGTGAGCACAGAGGGGATTTAGCTGGGCACACCAGAGCTTGACTGGAAGCATGGATGCCCCTTGACAGAAAAGAGAATTTCTCTATGTAGGGCACAAGCAGAGCTGGAACTGTGCCTCGGTACTGAGTACAATGTGCATAGCTATCTCTGTATATGCATCTTTAATTCATACTTTACTGTGGTGTTTAGGTGCAATATGCAAAATAAAGAGTCACATTTATATTTGGGTCCAAATATGAACCATTCTGCATTCTAAGCTGCCTTCTGAATTGATATTATTCTTTGTGGTTGTCTTTCAGGGAGGGTAGGGGGCGGAAATCTTGCCAGGCTGTTGTGCTGGTCTCTGTAGCTGCAGGAAAGACCTTAGTGCAGGGGTGGGCAAACTACGGCCCGGGGGGCGCATCTGGCCTTTCGGACATTTTAATCTGGCCCTCGAGCTTCTACTGGGGAGCGAGGTTGGGGCCTTGCTCCGCACGGCTCCTGGAAGCAGTGGCACGTCCCCGCTATGGCTCCTATGCGTAGAGGCAGCCAGGGGGTGCCACACACTGTCCCTGGCCCAAGCACTGCCCCCGCAGCTCCCATTGGCCAGCAGACAGGGCCATTGGGAACTGCAGTGGCGGCACCTGTGGACGGGGCAGCGCGCAGATCCGCCTGGTTGCGCCTCCACATAGGAGCCAGAGGGGGGACATGCTGCCTCTTCCAGGAGCTGCTTGAAGTTAGCGCCGCCTGGAGCCTGCCTCCCTGACCGTCTCCTATGCCCCAACCCCTTGCCCCAGCCTCTCCCAGCCTCCGAACCCCTCAGTCCCACCCGCCTGCACCCCAGAACCCACACCCCCAGTGGAGCCCTCATCCCTCCCTCCCGCACCCCAGCCTGGAGCCCCCTCCCGCACCCTGAACTCCTCATTTCTGGCCCCACCCCCGAGCCCACACCCCCAGCCAGAGCCCTCACCCCCTCCCGCACTCCAACTCCCAATTTCATGAGCATTCATGGCCCACCATACAATTTCCATACCCAGATGTGGCCATCAGGCCAAAAAGTTTGCCCACCTCTGCCTTAGTGGGATGAGTTTTGTACCAGCCAGGCCTGGCAAATTGCAAGACTCTGGCTCTTACTGACCTCTAGTGTCAGTGTATTCTACAATTCAGGGCCCTCCACTGAGAATGCTCTGTGCTTGACCCTGTACAGTTTCACCCTTGGGATCATCAGTTCCAGCTGAGCTACTATCGTGGAGTTCAGAGGAAGAGGTGGCGATTGAGGTAGCTTGGCCCTTGTTTCCTTATTTTTTATTATTTCTCTATTGAACAGGACTTTTGCAAAGGCTCTGGAATCAGACATGGTGCCAGTGGAATATATAGAGCATAAGTGTGATGAACTTCTGATGGTCAGTCATGGTTACCAAAATGTCTGTTAACTATTTGTGGTTTCCATGGAGTCTTTGTGGCAAGGCTCAGATAGAGCCTGGTGCAAAAACCTTCATGTCGAGCATTCACACATTTTCCTGCTTCTGTTCAAACAAATTCTAACCCAAGTCTTTGTGTTGCTCTCTTTTTAGACATTTATACTACGTAATGTGATCACTGCAATGCTTTTAAGAAACATGCTATGTCAATTGCAGAATGTATTAGCTGTGCAAATGGTGGACACTTGGTAAAGGACACTTGGCCATTTTGATTGTTGTGTGTATAATTCAAAAGCAATTGCACCCTAATATGTAGATATCATTAAATACATTTTAATTTTGAATTCAAAGCCAATTTTAATTATACAAGCTAAAAACAATTTTTAAATAGACATTTCTTTTTAAACTCATAGGACTGAGTCCTGTGTTCCTTGCATATGCACAGGAAGTTCTGAGTGTGCAGGGAATGCAGGATCAGGCGTGAATTTTTAAAACAGCCAAAGCTATTTGTCTCAAATGTGCTAAAAAAACCCCAAACCCCTGTACCCTGGGGCTGGAATCATGTCATCAGTGTTTCAGCATTAAGTTAATTTTTATGTGCTCAGTGTAACCCTTTGCGAAAAAAGAGCAGAAGAGGCTGTTATAATAGAAATGCTGATAATGCTAACCATAATGGTGTGAACTCACGACTATAATAAGACCTTCACCTCAGCTAGCAGCCTAATTCCAAAGAGCTGATGTTATCCACTAATGTAATCAGTTTGTTGGCTGTAACATAGGAAACTGGGAATTGGTCTATTTTATTGCTATTTTTGGCATAAAGATTTCTTTAAAAAACAACAACAGTAAGATGCTAGGATTCAGGCAATTAGATTTACCTTTATTGTTTTAAATAATAACCCCCCATTCTTTTCTTCATTTACAAATGTATAGTTTCCACTTCAGTGCAGATTGACAAAAGCATATTTTAGAAAGGGACAACAAGTGCTTTTCAAGGGCTAAAACATGCTTTCAGACTAGTGACCAGTATTAAGGAAAGACCCAATTATGGAAAATGGTTGAAGGTTTACGGGGGGCGTCTCAAAGCACAAATGTTCATTTTAGAAAATAGAAGTTTCCTCCGGGGAAGTTGATGAATGAGTTCTGAGTGATTTGCAGATGCATCCTAAGGGGGGATGGGAAGAAGAAAAGAAATGACAGATGCCCTGTTAATAATTTAGAATTATGTTTCAACAGCTAATGAAATTGCATCAGATATGTGAAAAATTGGAAATGACTGCTTATGCATTTGAGCTGGTAAATTCAACATTTGTCATTCATACCTCTTTCTTTGGATACATTTTTTTTTTAGGGAAGCTGCATTCAGTGACTCTTGGAGGTAACTCCATTCTAGATCTTAATACAAAGCACGTCCAATTAACTTTTATGCAGTATCAGATGAAACCCTCCTGGGTGAAATCCTAGCCCCCCCTGAAGTCAATGGGAGTTTGTCATTGATTGTTGTGGGGGGCAGGATTTCACCCAGTGTGAATAGCAGTATTGTATTGTCATAGAAAATTAAAAGGATAGAAGCAGGCTGAGTAGCCCATCAAGTCTATTTGTGGAACTCTGATTGACTTTAATGGAATTCCTCACACTTTGGGCCTGATTCAAAACCCATGGGAGTCAGGGTCATGGATGGCTTGTTGGACCAAGTCCTTTATCTCCCCACCTTGCCATTACTAAAGATATTAGTTAAAGTATATGAAGGCAGTTAAAGTGTAGAAAAGAATGAATGTAACCAAATAGTAATTGTCTCTCTAGTTCCTCACTTTGTAAATAACAAAGAGAGCAACAAAAATACCTTGACGTACAGCAGAAGAAAATGTGCAAATTCTTGAAAAATCTATCAACAAATCCTGAAAATACCCTAATGGCTTTTATTTGGATTTGTTTGAAATTTCTTGAAAATCATGCCTTCTGAATTATACACGAATACTGTTCTACTTACAAGTGAGTCACATGCTTGTCTAGGACTCTTGAAAAGTAGGCTAAAGCCACTACAGTGACTACCTTGTTCATCTGATTAGCTTAAGGCAACATTAACCCTCTTCTTAGACTTGTCACCTAAGCATAGTCTTAATGCAGATATTACAACCATTTGTGAATGTATGCACACTGAGCTGGGGAAAGTCTCAGGGAGTGCAGTTGCTTGCTATCAGACTTAAATACAGAAATGTCTCAGAAGATCTGCATTATATAGCTGTTGGTCCTGCATATTGCCAAGCTGACTGGCAAAGGGGTTTTAAGGCATGTAAACAATTCCAGAGTTGTTCTTAATCACATAATTGAAGAAATAAGACAAAGACGATGTAATGAAAGCTGCAATGTTTTGTTTGTGTAAGGTAAAAAATGAGTGATTATTGAGCTGGGGTAGGGAGACAAGGAAATGCTGGGTAAAAATAATTTCTAAGCGGTATTCCCAAGTGGGCATTTTCTTCCTCTTTTATTATCTTGTCTGTAGCACACAGGGAAATTTACAAGATTTACAAGATATTTATTATTTATGATTTATATTGTGAAGACCCAAATAGGGCCTTATTGTGCTTTGTGCTGCACAAACATGTAGGAAGACACAGTCCCTGCCCCAAAGGGGGCAAAGGGTGTGTGTGTATGAGGAGGGGAAAGGGGATCTATACATCAGTGACGTGATCAGGGTGATGGTAGACATGCTAATTGTTAGCTCTTCTTTTTTAATCAATGTTCATTTATTTGGTTTCTGTAAATGTTTGTTTTTATGATGGTAGCTAGAGTAGGACCAGGGGAAGTGCGTGTATGTGTGTATGTTTGTTTAAAAAAAAAGGGAGCAAGGGGAAGGTGTATTGAGAAGGTTGGGGAGGAAGGGTTGTTTGGAGAGCAGAGAGGGAATACTGTATGGAAGGCAGGGAGAGTGAGCTGCCATCAGAATGGCTGTGATTGGAAACAGGTTTCAGAGTGGTAGCTGTGTTAGTCTGTATCAGCAAAAATAACGAGGAGTCCTTGTGGCATCTTAGAGACTAAAACATTTATTTGGGCATAAGCTTTCGTGGGCTAAAACCCACTTCATCAGATGATTGGAAAAAGGGGCAGGAGGAGTTTGTGGTGAAAGATAATCAGCAGACAGAAAATAATGTCCTGGGGTCTTGTCTCAGTTGAACTATATCTTCTTTCGTATGCCCAGCATTTCTCACTTCAGATGCAATTTGGCCAAACGATAAATGATGAAAAGTAGTAAGGGGACAGTGAAAAGTAAGATTAAGAGAGAAATGTATTTCATTTATTAATTTGAAAAAAATATGCTCCTCCCACATGCTGGGGAGTGTACATTTATTATAAGGAATCCTGGATAAAAAACTAAACGGGAGTTAAGTTTGCAAGGAAATAATAGTAACTTGGGGATGAGAAAGAAAAACAATATCCCCTACAAAAGGAACCCCACAAACAAACACTGCACACAAACATTGTAATTGTATTGTTAAAATTGCATTAGAACATGAGGAAATTCACAGTTCAGGTTATTGCTAAAAGAAACCCAAACATTTGTAAGTATATGTAGATTTAAAGCTCCCGAACAACCTTAATTCTGCCCCAATAATGACATCACCCTCCAATTTTCCTTCTTTGTTCTTGGGGCTGATCCTGAAAACCCCTTATGCCATGTGGCCCAGATTGTGACTCATGATATAAGGAGATATTCAGTGTGAGTGAGGGTATTGGAAATTAACCCTGTGCTACATTTGGCTCCAGGATTTCTCTGCGGGATAAGAAATTCACCAACTAAATTGTCTGTACCTCTGCTTCCAGTGCTTTCCCTTTCTCTATGGATTCTCTGATCCTGCAGGACTTCTACAACCCTTCAGAATGGTAGCAAATTACTATGGTTATTATTTGTATTATTATTCGTATTCGAGGATCCAACCAAGATCAGGGCCCCATAGCACTAGGTGTTGCATCAACATATAGTGAGTGATATTCCTTGCCACAAAGAAATTACAGTCCAAATAAGCAAGCCAGACAAAGGATTGGAAGAGGCACACAGAGGTGAAATGATTTATTCAACATCACACAGCAGCTTAATATCAGAACCAGAAACAGAACCTAAGTTTCCGGCATCCTAGTCTAATATCTTTTAACTGGATCATATTGAATTTTGTGAATGGGCTGTAAGGATTAAGAGTACTAAATAATTTGCTTCTGGAAATACCGTCTGTATTAAAACTGCCTGATTCCTATGTCCCTGATGCATTGTATCTGTGCAGAGTTCAGAAAATCTACCCCTGCTGCGAACATGTGGCAAAAACCATAAGACACTGGGGATATATGTTGACTACAATTAATATCTGATAAAATAGAAAATAAACATTTTCACACCTTCCCTTTCCCAATTCTTAGACAAAATTCTATGCGTGAGACTAGCAGCTGAAAGTCCACTGGAAATGGGATTATGGGAGTTCAAGAATTCCCTTGTCCTGCCCTGCCATGGGCTTGCCGTCATTGCAGCCCAAAGAGTGGGAGCAGCTGGCCTAGGAAGGGAAGTGTCCAGGGAACGTGCTGATTCAGTGCATCCCTGGACAGCCTGTGCTGCTAGGGCTCTTGTAGAGCCATGACCTGACAGCTGTTTTATGGGAGAGCAGCGCTGCAAGCACTACCTGCCTTTCCCTGGGGGTGAATCGCTCCTGGAGTGCAATGGCACCGGGGAGATAGCTTTTGAAATCCCTCTTCCACCAGCAGGGATGAATGGAGCGTCTGGTATTAAGAACAGGAAAGCACTTTTTCATCAACATACTTTTTCGGGCTGATCCTCAAATAGATCGTTGTACCAGTCAGGAGTGGGAAACCTCCCCAGCATATCCCAGTGTTGTGCAACTCACTGGGTTCAACTTTTCACCTCAGTGTATGAGAGTTTTCCAGTGCAAGTAGCAGCTTTATTGTTTACTTAATAAGCAGAGATCATTCCTCTTGGCACAACCTGCTGACAGACATTTGGGGAGGGGTGTGATTAAATCATTTAATTCATACCTGCAGGACAAAATGTACCCTGTCACCAGTTTTGTATCAAGGTTCCGTTTGCCAACAGTTTATATAAATAATTAATAGCCGTTGTACGCTTGTTACTAACAAGTGGTATGTGTTATAGGTGGTTAGATCAACACATCAGTAGTAGGTGTCCTAGATGGCTATAAGTTATGTTAAAAATCAACCTGTTGCCCTGTGGGACTCAGTAACAATCTATAAAAAATGATTAACTATTTATTAAAATGACCTTTGACTAGCCCTTTATATACTGTTTCTAAATGGCGCCTGAATATAAAGCCTGACCATGTAGTCTTTGTGTCAGACATGCTAATTTCACAGCATCAAAGAGGATTTTCAGAAGGGAATTTTATAATCAACCTAAGCTCATCTAAAGTACCTTAAAAATAGCTAACCCAAAGACTGCATGGAGAGAGCATACAATGTGCCCAGATGTGTGTTGTGTAGAAGCTAAGGAGCAATACTAATTTGCAAGCACTTTAAAATGCACTTGCAGCAGTGGTTCTTTAACTAGTAACTGAGAAACCTGCTCCTGTTGGGCCTCTTATAGAATCACAGAATATCAGGGTTGGAAGGGTCCTCAGGAGGTCATCTAGTCCAACCCCCTGCTCAAAGCAGGACCAATTCCCAACTAAATTGTCCCAGCCAGGGCTTTGTCAAACCGGGCCTTAAAAACCTCCAAGGAAGGAGACTCCACCACCTCCCTAGGTAACGCATTCCAGTGCTTCACCACCCTCCTAGTGAAATAGTGTTTCCTAATATCCAACCTAAACCTCCCTCACTGCAACTTGAGACCATTGCTCCTTGTTCTGTCATCTGCCACCACTGAGAACAACCGAGCTCCATCCTCTTTGGAACCCCCCTTCAGGTAGTTGAAGGCTGCTATCAAATCCCCCCTCATTCTTCTCTTCTGGAGACTAAACAATCCCAGTTCCCTCAGCCTCTCCTCATAAGTCATGTGCTCCAGACCCCTAATCATTTTTGTTGCCCTCCGCTGGACTCTTTCCAATTTTTCCACATCCTTCTTGTAGTGTGGGGCCCAAAACTGGACACAGTATTCCAGATGAGACCTCACCAATGTTGAATAAAGGGGAACGATCACGTTCCTCGATCTGCTGGCAATGCCCCTACTTATACAGCCCAAAATGCCGTTAGCCTTCTTGGCAACAAGAGCACACTGTTGACTCATATCCAGCTTCTCGTCTACTGTGACCCCTAGGTCCTTTTCTGCAGAACTGCTACCTAGCCATTCAGTCCCTAGTCTGTAGCAGTGCATGGGATTCTTCCGTTCTAAGTGCAGGACTCTGCACTTGTCCTTCTTGAACCTCATCAGGTTTTTTTTGGCCCAATCCTCTAATTTGTCTGGGTCCCTCTGTATCCGATCCTTACCCTCTAGTGTATCTACCACACCTCCTAGTTTAGTGTCATCTGCAAACTTGCTGAGAGTGCAGTCCACACCATCCTCCAGATCATTAATAAAGATATTAAACAAAACCGGCCCCAGGACCGACCCTTGGGGCACTCCGCTTGAAACCGGCTGCCAACTAGACATGGAGCCATTGATCACTACCCGTTGAGTCCGACGATCTAGCCAGCTTTCTATCCACCTTACAGTCCATTCATCCAGCCCATACTTCTTTAACTTGGCGGCAAGAATACTGTGCGAGACCGTATCAAAAGCTTTGCTAACGTCAAGGAATAACACATCCACTGCTTTCCCCTCATTCACAGAGCCAGTTATCTCATCATAGAAGGCAATTAGGTTAGTCAGGCACGACTTGCCCTTGGTGAATCCATGCTGACTGTTTCTGATCACTTTCCTCTCCTCTAAGTGTTTCATAATTGATTCCTTGAGGACCTGCTCCATGATTTTTCCAGGGACTGAGGTGAGGCTGACTGGCCTGTAGTTCCCCGGATCCTCCTTCTTCCCTTTTTTAAAGATGGGCACTACATTAGCCTTTTTCCAGTCATCTGGGACCTCCCCCGATCGCCATGAGTTTTCAAAAATAATGGCTAATGGCTCTGCAATCTCATCCACCAACTCCTTTAGCACCCTCGGACTTGTGCACGTCCAGTTTTTCTAAATAGTCTCGAACCACTTCTTTCTCCACAGAGGGCTGGTCACCTTCTCCCCATATTGTGCTGCCCAGTGCTGCAGTCTGGGAGCTGACCTTGTTCGTGAAGACAGAGGCAAAAAAAGCATTGAGTACATTAGCTTTTTCCACATCCTCTGTTACTAGGTTTCCTCCCTCATTCAGTAAGGGGTCCACACTTTCCTTGACTTTCTTCTTGTTACTAACATACCTGAAGAAACCCTTCTTGTTACTCTTAACATCCCTTGCTAGCTGCAACTCCAAGTGTGATTTGGCCTTCCTGATTTCACTCCTGCACGCCTGAGCAATATTTTTATACTCCTCCCTGGTCATTTGTCCAATCTTTCACTTCTTATAAGCTTCTTTTTTGCGTTTAAGATCAGCAAGGATTTCACCGTTTAGCCAAGCTGGTCGCCTGCCATTACTATTCTTTCTACACATCGGGATGGTTTGTTCCTGCAACCACAATAAGGATTCTTTAAAATACAGCCAGCTCTCCTGGACCCCTTTGCCCTTCATGTTATTCTCCCAGGGGATCCTGCCCATCTGTTCCCTGAGGGAGTCAAAGTCTGCTTTTCTGAAGTCCAGGGTCCGTATTCTGCTGCTCTCCTTTCTTCCTTGTGTCAGGATCCTGAACTTGACCATCTCATGGTCACTGCTTCCCAGGTTCCCATCCACTTTTGCTTCCCCTACTAATTCTTCCCTGTTTGTGAGCAGCAGGTCAAGAAAAGCTCTGCCCCTAGTTGGTTCCTCCACCACTTGCACCTGGAAATTGTCCCTTACACTTTCCAAAAACTTCCTGGATTGTCTGTGCACCGCTGTATTGCTCTCCCAGCAGATATAAGGGTGATTAAAGTCTCCCATGAGAACCAGGACCTGCGATCTAGCAACTTCTGCTAGTTGCCAGAAGAAAGCCTCATCCACCTCATCCCCCTGGTCTGGTGGTCTATAGCAGACTCCAACCACGACATCACCCTTGTTGCTCACACTTCTCAACTTTATCCAGAGACTCTCAGGTTTTTCTGCAGTTTCATACCGGAGCTCTGAGCAGTCATACTCCTCTCTTACATACAACGCAACTCCCCGACCTTTTCTGCCCTGCCTGTCCTTCCTGAACAGTTTATATCCATCCATGACAGTACTCCAGTCATGTGAATTATCCCACCAAGTCTGTTATTCCAATCACATCATACTTCCCTGTCTGTGCCAGGACTTCCAGTTCTCCCTGCTTGTTTCCCAGGCTTCTTGCATTTGTGTATAGGCACTTAAGATAACTCATCAATCGTCCCTCTTTCTCAGTATGAGACAGGAGTCCTCCCCTCTTGCGCTCTCCTGCTTGTGCTTCCTCCCAGGATCCCATTTCCCCACTTACCTCAGGGCTTTGGTCTCCTTCCCCCCAGTGAACCTAGTTTAAAGCCCTCCTCACTAGGTTAGCCAGCCTGCTGGCGAAGATGCTCTTTCCCCTCTTCGTTAGGTGGAGCCTGTCTCTGCCTAGCACTCCTCCTTCTTGGAACACCACCCCATGGTCGAAGAATCCAAAGCCTTCTCTCCGACACCACCTGCGTAGCCATTCGTTGACTTCCACGATTCGACGGTCTCTACCCAGGCCTTTTCCTTGCACAGGGAGGATGGACGAGAACACCACTTGCGCCTCAAACTCCTTTATCCTTCTTCCCAGAACCACGTAGTCTGCAGTGATCCACTCAAGGTCATTCTTGGCAGTATCATTGGTGCCCATGTGGAGAAGCAGGAAGGGATAGCGATCCGAGGGCTTGATGAGTCTTGGCAGTCTCTCCGTCACATCGTGTATCCTAGCTCCTGGCAAGCAGCAGACCTCTCGGTTTTCCCGGTCGGGGCGACAGATAGATGACTCAGTCCCCCTGAGGAGGGAGTCCCCGACCACCACCACCCTCCTCCTCCTCTTGGGAGTGGTGGTTGTGGAACCCCCATCCCTAGGACAGTGCATCTTTTGCCTTCCAATCGGTGGAGTCTCCTTCTGCTCTCTTCCCTCAGATGGGTCATCTAGTCCACTCTCCACATTAGTACCTGTAGAGAGAACATGGAAACGATTGCTCACCTGTATCTCCATTGCTGGTGCATGGACGCTCCTCTTTCTCCTTCTGGAGGTCACATGCTGCCAAACCTCTTCACAATCCTTCTGTCCCTGCTGCGCCTGCTCTGAATCTTCAGAACATCGTGGCCATAGAAGCATCTCCTGACGTCTGTCCAGGAAATCTTCATTTTCCCTTATGCAATGCAGAGTCGATACTCGTTTCTCCAGCCCTCGAACCTTCTCTTCCAATATGGAGACCAGCTTGCACTTTGTACAGACAAAGTTGCTTCTGTCCTGTGGAAGAAAGACAAACATGGCACAACCTGTGCAGGTTACAACAGCTGATCGCTCACCTTCCATATCACCATCTTCTTAAGAGCTTCCTCAACTGTTGCAGGAACTACTCAGAGAAACCTGCAGATGAAACCCTCAGTGAGCTCTCCCCAGGCAAACTCCCTCTGTTAGCCTCTGCTGTTCACCGCTCAGCTGGTTCGCTGCTGACTGCCCTTATATACCAGTCAGGCCCACTCAAGGCCCACCTGGAACAAAGCACTCCCAATTCACACTTTTCAAACAAACAAGCAATCAAGCAAGCACACGGTCAAACTGACCAACTGTCCCAGCAGCAGACACTCAGATACTCACCAACATAGCCCCCCTAATGCAGCACTTAGTGTACCTCCTCTTGGACAGCTCCCAGGCAAACTCCCTCTGTTAGCCTCTGCTGTTCGCTGCTCTTCCCCTCAGCTCCCCTATCTCCCACTGCTTGGCTCCCAGCATGTTTAATTATGTGGTCCACCTGAAAGGGCTCTGCAGTGACTATAGTTTGAAAACCATTGACTTCTAGTAGATAAAGTTGTAATAGATGGTAACCTAAAAGAGGATAGACAGTCTTGTTGTAGGGCATTGGCCTCGGGCTCAAGACACCCGAGTTCTCTTCCTGGCTCTCTCTCACTTAACTTCTCTGTGCCTTCGTTTCACATCTGTAAAATAGGACTTGTTGTGTCTTTTCAGCTCACAGGGGTGTTAGGGAGGAGGAATTCATCACTGTGGAGACTGTAAACTGTAAGGAACAGGGAGTGTTTCCTTGTACGTGTGTAGTGCCTAGTAAAATGTTGTTCTGTTTGGGGCCTTTATGTAAAAATAAAGAAAATGAATGTTTATGAGGCACAAGGGTGATGCATGCCATAGAAAAGCCACTACCTCTTTACTATCCCTTCTTCTAAACGAAGATCGGTTTAAAAACATACCCCATCCCCCAACCTAAAGGCCAATCACCAGAGATACAATATCAGAAGAAGGGGATTAAAGGCAATTCTCAACAGTCCAATGTTTAAACCAAACGAGCTATTCTTTTGGCTAGATTCACCAAATGCTACAATGTTGGGTGCACCAGTTCAGAAAAAAATACAAACCTATCCAACTTTGAATTGTACCAGAGGGTCAATAATGAGAGCGTTCTGACTATGATGTGTTGGGCATTGTACAAAACACAAATAAAGACAGTCCTTGCCCTGAGGAGCTTGCAGTCTAAAAGATAAACACATTCGACAAGATACTCTGAGAGGAGGTACTGAGAACATTGTAGTTTTCTTTACTCTTCTCTTCCCCACTTGTAGTAGGGTTGCGCCGGGGCTCTACCCTCCGAGACGGAGGGGTGCCACACCGGCTCACTAAAGTGCAGGCAGTCCAAGCTCAGGTCCCTTTACGCAGGGGCTGGGTGGCCCACAGTTCAGGAGCTCAGGCCCTTAGGCAGGGGCTGAACGCTAATTCACAGTTTAAGCAGGCCCAGGCCCTGGATCAGGGCGGGCACACACAGTCCCAGCTCAAGCCCTTTGGGGCAGGGTTTGAGCAAACAAGCAGTTAAGGGGCTCAGGCCCTCTGGTGCAGGGGCTGAACAGACAAGCAGTTCAGGAGCCCAGGCCCCGGGGTCAGGGCGGGGCACCAACAGTTACAGCTCAAGCCCTTGGATGCAGGGGCTGAGCAATCAAGCAGTTAAGGAGCTCAGGCCCTCTGATGCAGGGGCTGAGCGGACAAGCAGTTAAGGAGCCCAGGCTCCCACCTGAGCGTTGGGTGAGGAGGAAGCCTGCCACCCATGCGGGGTGGCAGGGGGGAACGCAGGCCCACCCACTCCACTGCATTCCAGCCCGGGGCCCTAGCAGCGGTTACTGCCGCTGCTGGTCAGTGGGGTATCCAGACCGCAACACACTGACATCGGCTCACAGGCCTCTGCAGCCTGACCGGGGTCGGCTACCCCCGGGCTACTTCTATGTTCCCCCTCGGGGCCTACCTCATTGGTGATGCCGGGTTCAGGCCAGTCCAGGAGCATCGGTTCCTCGGGTGCGGGGCTTGGGGGCCGGGCCGGCAGCTCTCCCCCAGGGTAACTGGCATGGGGCAGGCTTGACTCCTCCTCGGGGCAGCTGGTCCGGGGCAGGCTTGGACAGTCCTCCTCAGGGTAGCTGGCACGGGGCAGGGTTGGCCAGTCCTCCTCGGGATAACGGGTCCGGGGCAGGCTGGGCCAGTCCTCCTCGGGGTAATGGGTCCGGGGCAGGCTGGGCCAGTCCTCCTCGGGGTACCTGGCGAGAGGTAGGCTTGACCGGCGCGGAGGGTTAGCAGGTGGCTCGCGGCCTGCGGCTGTCTCCCAAGCGGGAACTCGGCCCAGGACGTCTGCTCTCTCTGGCAGTCTGGGCCTCACTGAGCTCTGCTGGCGGGATTTTATACTTCCGGGTCGGGGCCGTGACCTCGGAGGGGCGGGCCCTGGACCCGGTGGCTCCGCCCACACTGGGGTTGGAGGAAGCTCGGCCCTGCCGGAGACGGAGGGGTGCCACACCGGCTCACTACACCACTATATAATGCATGAACTTCTAACCCTCAGCTCTCAATGTTGAGCTTCCTCTATATTTCATTGTTTTGAAGGGGCTGGATTCCACACACAAGTTCTATAACAACACAATAAAGGATATCTTTGCAGTATTTCTGACCTGGCTGGAACAGTTACTGGAGAGTCATAGATTCATAGATTCCAAGGCCAGAAGAGACCATTGTGATCATCTAGTCTGACCTAACACAGGCCATAAAAATTTCTCCAAAATAATTCCTAGAGCGCATCTTTTAGAAAAAATCCAATCTTGAATTAAAAATTGTCTGTGATAGAGAATCCACCACAACCCTTGGTAAATTGTTCTAACAGTTAATTACTCTCACCATAAAAAAAATGATGCCTTGTTTCCCATCTGAATTTGTCTACCTTCAGCTTCCAGCCATCGGATCATGTAATATCTTTCTCTGCCAGATTGAAGAGCCCGTTCTTAAATATTTGTTCCCATTCAGATACTCACAGATAATAATCAAGTCACTCCTTAACCTTCTATTTGTTATGCTAAATAGATTGAGCTCTTTGAGTCTATCACTATAGGGCATGTTTTCTAATCCTTAGATTTTAGAAAGCAACATTTAATGTGATTTCCACCCTGATTTCTTGATCAGAGCTTCAACTAAATTCCCAAGGTAAGCAGTCCCCCCCCCGATTTGGAACAAGGATTTAAACTCATGTTTCCCGTTTCTCAGGCGAGTGTCCTAACCACTGGGCCATTGCCTGTTGAAGCTTTCCCACTTAGTATAAGTATCTAAATATTCACTGGGCCAGGGAAATATTCTATAGTTCAGTGATTGGGGCACTCTCCTGAGATGTGGGAGCCCAAGTTCAAGCACTTGTTCCAATGGTTATTTAATTATACACAGTGGAACATCTTCAACCAGAGAGATTGAGGGTCCCATCCCAGAATAGCCCATATTTCACTGGTTAGGGAACTCTCCTGAGAGCTAAAATATGTGGGTTCAAATCCCTGCTCCAACTCGGGCAGAGGGGGAACTGGACCTGGGTCTCCACAGCCTAGGGGAGTGCTCCAATGGAAGTCTGCTGCTATTATATTGCTTGTGAGAAAGGGCTCAGGCCTAACTCCAGGAGGGGGTTCCTGCCTGTGACTCCTGAGAGGCAATAGGTGCTCCCTGCAGCACAGACTTAGGGGCCTACATCCCTTTGGGGGTGGGGCTTAGGTCACACCCCCTCTTCAGCATTACTTATTGGCTAATTTAGGCAGCTCCCTGCTCAGCTCACTGGCTTTTATATATCCCATTCTTAGGTGCCTAATTCTCCCCATGCATCATATAGGAATCCTGGGTGCCTAAATTGTTGATTCCATTAGGCAGCCGGGTGCTTAAAGTCAGGTGTTGCAATGCTGCCCTAAATCCCCTTTGTGGCTCTACCCCTTAGACTCTGTCCTTGAAAAGCCACAGTATTGATTGGGGCTGTGGAGTATTTATTTGTGGGAATGGTTTCTTGCCTTACTATATATAAACTGTGTACAGTGAGATTATCATGAGAGGTGCCATATAAATTAACAACTCAACGTGTCTCAATCTCATTCAGGTATCAATTGTTTATATGTTTCTGCCCCTCTGCCAACTCTGCTTAACTGTCCTCGCTCCCTATAAATCCCTGCCTGCCTATTCTTGTGGTTGGCTCTTGGCAACATTTTATCTTTAATTGTCACACACAATCAGCCCATTTATCTCACTACCCAATAAACAGTCTAGAGATGAAAGATGCCATACTCCTGGCATGTAAATAACAGCAGTTGCAAAATATCAATTGTAGATTGCATCAAGGAAAGGGCCACGCAAATACCCTAGAACAGGGGTGGGCAAACTTTTTGGCCCGACGGCCACATTGGGGTTGCGCAACTGTATGGAGGGCCAGCTAGGGAAGGCTGTGCCTCCCCAAACAGCCTGGTCCTTGCCCCCTGACTGCCCCCCTCAGAACTCCCAACCCATCCAACCTCCCTCCCAGGACCCCGCCCCCTATCCAACCCCCCTGCGACCTGTCCCCTGACTGCCCTGCCCCCTAGCCACACCCCCGCCCCCTGATAGCCCCCCCGGGACTCCCACCCCCTATCCAACCACCCTCTGCTCCTCGTCCCCTGACTACCCCCTCCCGGGACCCCCTGCCCCTAACTACCCCCCAGTATCCCACCCCCTTATGCAACCCTCCCTGCTCCCTGTCCCCTGACTGCCCTCCCGACTTCTATCCACATCCCCGCCCCCTGACAGGCCCCCCAGGACTCCCACTCGCAACCCTCCATGTTCCCCATCCCCTGACTGCCCCCCCCAAACTTCTGTCCCATCCAACTGCCCCCTCCTCCCTGACTGCCCCCCAGGATACCCCACTCCCTTACCCAACCCCCCCCACTCCTCGCCCCCTTACCAGCAGCAGGAGCTCGCAGCCGTGACACCTGGCCAGAGCCAGCTGCACTCCCCACACTGCAGGGGGCCAGGGGCCAGGGCAGGCTGTTCCCGTGGGCCGGATGTGGCCTGTGGGCCGTAGTTTGCCCACGTCTGCCCTAGAAGAATCTGCTTCAATACAGAAAAATAACTCCCACTGATCACACACCCCTATAACCTCACATTAGAACCCATATGGGTGTCATCAAACAATTTCAATTCATACTTGATGGGGACCACTTCCTGCAAGAAATCTTTCCTGAATCCCCTCTTCTGACCATCAAACAACCCCCCAACCTTGCCAAGTTCATCATCAGAAGTAAGCTCCCCACAGACCAGGACACACCAATTCACAGTGGCACCAATCCCTGGCCAGAACAACGGATGCAAAAGCTCCAGACATATCTCCATTGCTACAATGATCTGTAGCCCCCACGATGCACCTTTCAAGATCCATCGTTCCTATACATGTGAATCACAACATGAGGTGTACCTCATCCACTGCATTAAGTTCCCCATAACAATTATGAGGGTAAAACCAGACAATCACTGTGTCAGAGGTCCCCAAACTGTGGGGCGTACCCCCTAAGGGGGCATGGAGGACCATTCGGGGGGGGCACAGCTGGGGTCTGGGCCAGTCCCATGGGGGGTAGGGAGGGGCGCTACCCAGCTCTGCTCCTGGCCCTGGTTGCTGGCCCTGCGCCTGGGGCTCCTCAGCTCCCAGCGCCCGGGGTCTGGGCTGCCGGCCTGGGGCCCTGGCTGCTGGCTCCGCTCTTGGCCCCACCCCCCACCTGTGGGCCTAGCCTCAGCCCCTTAACCTTGTCCGCGCCCCCACCCTTGGCACCACGGCCCGGCTACGGGAGGGGGATGCTGACAGGGATGGGGGGCGAGTGTGTGTGAGGTCAAAAGTTTGGGGACCACTGCACTGTGTTCTTGAACTCACATAGAAATATGATAAAAGACAAAAACACCCCATCACCATGAGCAAACACTTTTCACAAAGTGACATAGCTGAACCGTCTATATTCATCCTCCGAGGAAACCTGCACAACACCTTCAAAAGGCGTGTCTGGGAACTTAAATTCATAATTCTGCTAGACACAGGGCTGGCTCTAGGCACCAGCATTCCAAGCATGTGCTTGGGGCGGCACTTTTCAAGGGATGGCACTCCTTTTTTTTTTTTTTTGCTTCGGCAGCGGCACTCCGCCCCCTCACCCCCCCTTTTTTTGCTTGGGGCGGCAAAAAACCTGGAGCCGGCCCTGGCTAGACACCTAAAACCAGGGACTCAACAGGGACACTGGTTTTATGGCTCATTACAACAACTTGTAACACACCACACTGCCTCCTTTCCTTAATTTCCCACTTCAGATCCCTTATGCATGTAGGGTGACCAGATGTCCCGATTTTATAGGGACAGTCCTGATTTGTGGGTCTTTTTCTTATATAGGTTCCTATTACCCCCCAACCCCCTGTCCCGATTTTTCACACTTGCTATGTGGTCACCCTATATGCATGGCAATCTAACCCTCAACTGCCCACTTCATTTCAAGTGACTGCCTACAACATGCATTACCCTTTCTGATTAACAATCTGTTCCAACTAGAATTTAGCTCAGATGTTCTGATTTCCCTCCCCCACCTGAAGAAGAGCTCTGTGTAGCTTCCACCAGCAGAAGTTGGTCCAGTAAAAGATATTACCTCACCTACCTTCTCTCTGTAAGTTGCAAAAGTCACTCCAAGAAGATTATGTGCATTGCCATCTTTCTGCTTGGCTATGTAACTCAAATGGTGAAATAATTGTGTCTCAGGGGAATTTTGTTCTGAAACAAACTTTGAAGTGGACTAAAATATTTGGTTTGTCCAGGTCAAAGCAAACAGAATATACACTGCATGGGAATAATGTAATCAACGTGATGGTTTTCAACCTCACTGACAATGAAAGGGTTAAAAAATACCAATAAATGCATCTATTTAACATCATACATTCTAGCATTTTTTTCTTGCATTTTCCTATCACAGTATTTGATGAAACAGCTTTTGTTTGCTCACACTTGTCTCTTTTAAAATTCATATATCAGCAGTAAAAGCTATTTTTTCTGTAACAGCTTGCACTTAGTTCCCAATGGAGACAGAAGCCTAGTCATTCCATTGCTTTGGATTATAATATGAAGCTTAATTCTTTTTTAAATCTAGAGACTTTTAGTGCCCCAGACGCCAGAGATTGTAACCAATTTACATGCTGCAATAATACTCGTTTAGCAATCTGTACGAGTTCTTTACAATAGAAAAGGAATGTAGTTTGTGACCATTAGACCCCTACATATCACTTGAGGGCAAATAAGGGCAGTGGCAGAAGAAAGTCAATCTACACAATATGAATCCCTCCTGATCTGTGGAGCTGTCTTTATAACTGCATAGCAAAAGGAGAGGGGTTGTTTGTCTGTCTGTTGCATTTCAAAGGTACTTTTCACCATGGCATCTAAGTGTCCTGTTATAGCTAAAATGTTGTGCATGATGAGTGTATGTGCATTGGGGAACCTGAGATAGCACTTTTAGGCCCTGATCTTGCAAACACGTACATATAGGTGCTTAACTTTAAGCATATGAGTAGTACCATTGACTTCAATTGAACATTTCATATGCTTCAAACTGCGCACATGTGGGTTTCCTGGACTGGGGCCTTAATTAGCCGTTGTATTGGAGAATGGTGCAGAAAGCAAGATCAAGAGCCAAAATCTGGTTGCCCTGCTTGCACAGTGGCCTTCCTGAAGATAAGCTGGATTTAACCCATATTTGAAGTGTAGCGAGCATAAGCACTAAAAGAAAAGTAAAATGACCCTCAGTAAATTAGGATGAGAGAGTTACTAATCATAGAATCTATGATCAAAGTGATGGTGCAAAGAAACAGCCACAGCCCCTTTCTCACAAGCATCCTCCTTATTTGATTATCCTAATAGCCCATTACAGCCTATGGCTGCCTTTTTACAGGAACATTTCCTCGCTATGTCTTTCTGGGGGATGGGCCCTTTAATTGGACAGAGAGGTGGTGCTGCAGCTCCAGTAGGGTCATTATGCAATTTGTTGCTTTTTATTGCATTGCTTCTTTCTTCTCAGCGGTAAGTATCCTTAATTCCTGCTATGTTTTCTTTTTCTTAGGGTTTGGCTTCACTACCGGGGTAAGTCGACCTAAGTTACGCTATTCCAGCTACATGAATAACATAGCTGTAGTCGACATAGTTTAGGTCAACTTACCCCGGTGTCTTCACTACACTGCGTCGATGGGGGGCACTCTCCAGTCAACTTACCTTACTCTTCTTGGAGAACTGGAGAACCGGAGTTGACTGGAGAGTGCTCTGCCATTGATTTAGTGGATCTTCACTACATCTGCTAAATCGACACCCCTGCATCAGCAGCGTCAGTCTCCCAGGAGTGAAGACAAGCCCCTAGTCTTCAGGAGATGGCACCTTTTCACAAAATGTGTTTCTCCTCTTAAAACAAACACAAGCTGCAAATACACACGTAATATCCTGTTCTTCTCTGACTCACCAGCTCACAGGTACTACCTGAGTGTTGTTGTAGCCGTGTTGGTTTTAGGATATTAGAGAGACAAGGGGGTGAGGTAATCTCTTTTGTTGGCCCAGCTTCTGAAAGCTTGTCTTTCATACCAACAGAAGTTGGTCCAATAAAAGATATTATCTTACCCACCTTGTCTCTCTAATGTACTACATAAGGCAGCTTTGCCAAATTGTTATGAAAACTTTCTAGCTCTGATACAAAATCTGCTCGCTTGATGTGTGCCATGATGATTACAATTTAAAAAATGATCTCTACCATACACGTAAAAGAAAATTCCTCAGACTGAGTGAATAGGCAGTAGAATTTTGCCAGGCTGTTGTAAATGTGGTGATTGCTATTTTTTAGCACAGGTAATAGTTTCTAAATGGGATGTGGAGTTTCTGGATATACAACTGATTACTATTGATCTAGATCTCCTATCAAAATATTTTTCCAAAAGATTTTTTGATGATAATGCTTTGGAATACTTTTTGGCTGGTTTTTTATGCCTTTTTTATGCCTCTCCTAGCAAGATTGAGGTGTCCACTTACATTAAGAGGTTTAAAAGTGTTTGGAATCTTCAGCACTAAAGCATAAGACTTTGACAGTCTGAGCTCAGGCAGAAAGGTCTGATAAATGTATGTTGGATAGAGGGTTACACTTGCACATCTCAGAACTTCAATTGAGATCAACGGGAGTTTTGGCAATGCAGGATTGGAGTCTTTCCTGAACTTCCAAGTTAGCATGAAAGTATTTTCCATGAATTGGTAGTGGGAAATCCTAACTCTTGGCATCATTTGGAGATTAAAAGCATTCTGCAATTTTCTGTTAGTGGTATTGAAGTCCATCAATTAATCCTTTCAGAAACACCACCTGGCATGTCCTAAAACCTTCTCTGCCTATCACCTATAGCACAGTGTTACCACTCTAAAGAAGGGCCTTGCAAAGCTAAATGCCATTGGAATTTAGTAATGTAGGCTGCATGTGTAAACTGTGGTAAAGCTGAGTTTCTCTAGAGAAAAAACCTGTAACTGATTAAATCATGCCTCTAGCTAAGTACAAATGAGTTTGAAGTGGATAAAAACAGTTAAAAACTTCCTGGTTGCTGTCCGTTTTCAAAATGAAACTAGACAAGAAGATGGCAGGAAAAACCTCCTAGTCAAATCTGACTTTAAACCCAAAGGAACAGAACAAAAGAAACAGTCAGGGTTATGGGCCTTTAAAAATTTGGTTAGTGCAATATGAATCCACACAATAGAGTCCAGCTTCAAGTCCTTAATTTTCATTGAGAACTTAATAAAATAAACATCTCTTGGGTGTAACCACTTTAGGATGTTCTACCTTGTGGCCTGCCATGGGTAACGGTGAATGCTGAGAAGCCTAGAATTCTAGAATATGGGTTTCTAGTCATAGCAAGTCATGAGAGATTTGATTCCCAGACTTGTCAATGGCCTAATTTTGAATGTTGCTGCTCCTGGATCTTGGTGTAGTGACCTGTTCCCCCCTCTGCCCCCCATCCTTATTTTAGAAAAAAAAGGAAAAAATTGTGGGACAGTATTTATTCTTTTTAAATGGTGACTGTTCGAAAACTGTGACATGCTTGCAGGGTGGATTTGATTTAAATCAAATTGATTTACATCATGATTTAAATCACTAGTCAGGAAGATTTGATTTAATCACGGATTTCTACATTCTTGTTGGTTGTTATAACCTTAATACATATTCTTCACAACTTTGAGATAGATGTAGGTTTCATTTTTAGAAGGTACACACTATAAATTTTTAAAGTGATTTATTTTGAAAACTTTTCAGAATAGTTTTACAGCTATATCAGAAAATGAATGATTGGTTATTTCATTTATCAAAGGTAATTGAAGCAGATATTTATGAAGTCATTGGGAGGTGAACTATCTCCAATTCAACAGGTTAATCATTAATATTTGGAGGATTTTCTTGCCATGCTGTATTAGGAGGAGAACATCACCAGACAGACATTTAAATTGTTTTATTTAACTAAAACAACAATGTTATGCATTCTGGATTTTTTTCTTCAACAGCAAACATAATATTTTAACAAAACAAGCATATGAATTTTTGAATTTAGTTAAACATTCAAGTTTTTTAAAATCAGGTTGTTTTTGTTAAAATTGTTTTTAACTAAAATAGTTAAATGAAATATTTAAAAAAACAAAACAAAAATTAAATCGACTATGTCAGTCAGGTCAACATGAGAAATTTAAAATATTGGCTTCTGCAGCTATCTCAATCGTCTTCACCTTCATTTTCCTGTTTGTTCATAATCTTGAAAAAGAAAAACTAGCTTTCCTGCTTTTTCAGGTCCCAAATGATTTCTCAATTTGGAATGAATTAGTCCAAAGGAAGAAAATATTCTTTTTACACTGGCAGAAGAAGCTACTGCTGTTAAAAGTGAGATTAGCACTTCAACAGTCTCTGAATCCAAGCGCTTAAGTGACTTTCACCAGTTCACTGGTGTGACTTTCTTTAAGACATCAGCAGCAAACATATATTTCTTGAATGGTTCACCCTTAGCTCTGAAGTTGATTATAGTTGGCATTATGGAGGAATGATTGCTGGATGTCCATGTCATAGCCAACTCCTCTTCTTCAGCAGTTAAGATTTGACCCTGGTACCGAGTATTGAGAATATTTGCAAGAAAATGAGCTGGAGATAGTGCTTGTCTCATTCGTTTTTTTAATGCTTGTAATTTAACTCTGTCATTGCATATTTCTCTTTTTAAGATCTCACTCAGTTCCTTCTAAATTTCAACAGCGTCAGCAATAAAACAGCGATTTCCCTGCATTTTGTTCAAGGCTACAGAAATAGGCTTCAGGGTACTCAGCCTGTGTTCAACATTTCTCTTAAGCCCAATGTTGAGATCTTGGGCTGTGACAGTCCCATCTATTTTTTTTTCACAATTTTGTTCACAAACTGTCATCAGATTAGGCCAGTTCTTGATATAGTGCTCAAAACAGTCCACTACTGAGTTCCATCGCACCGTGTGGGAGAGTTAGCTTGGTTCCTCCCACTTTTTTCAGAGCAGCTGCGGCAAAGTGGTGGTTACAGAAGTATTTTGCAATTTCGGCAACATTAGCCTTTATTCCTGGAACACTGAAGTCTTTGGCTAGGAGGTGCATCAAATGAGCACTGCAACCGTATGTTATTTGGGATTCTCTTCTAAGTTTCTTCTCGTCTTCGATACATTTGCAGCATTGCTCCTGGCATTGGCCACTGCCAGTACACAGGATAGGAGAGCAAATATGACATTAATATGAAAAGAAATGGAAGTGGTAAGAAAGCATCCATCACTGAAAACAAGCCGATAATGCCATTAATGCGGGGGTGGGGGTGTCAAAGCAGGGACAGAAGGAAAGAGAAAACCCAGTGAGTCATAGCAATAGAAACAGTAGGTGCTCAGCACATTGCAGCTGTGCCATAACGAGGGCGAGGTGAGTGAGGCACTTGCCTCAGGCGTGGAAGGTGAGGGCGCAGAAAGTCTCTCCTTCGGCGGCAATTCAGCGGCAAGTCCTTCCCTCTGAGAGGGACTGAGGGACCTGCTGCTGCATTTCCGCTGGTCGTCGGCAAGGGAGAGGGGTGGCACGTCCGGCTCTTCGGCGGAAATTCAGCGGCGGGTCTCTCGGTCCCTCTTGGAGGGAAGGAGGAACCCGAGAGGAACCCGCTGCCGAAGAGCCAGACGTGCCGCCCCTGTCCCTTGCCTTGAGTGCAAAAATCCCTAGTTATGGCTCTGCATTGCAGGATCAGCTTCTAGAGCTATCTGCCACTTCTTCCAGCTACAAATCCTAGCTACATCAGGGCTTCTCACTTCTTTGCCAGAGTTGGCCTTGGTGCCACAGGACTCTCTGTTGTTCTTTGCCAGAGTTGGCCTTGGAGGTGTAAAAGCTCTATAAAAGGTGCTAGGTTTGGCCTCCAAAACTGAAAGAGTTTTATCAGACATTTTCACCAGCGGAATGAAAGTGATGGGATTTCCTGTCCTTGAAGATGCCATCAGAATCACAAATCCCTCCCCTGACTCATTGGTAGAAGGGAGATTACTGCTGCTGACAGACATGTGAGTGTGGGAAGTCAGAGTCCTGGCAATCTATCTGCCTGTATGTCGTCAAAAGTGTAAGGCCTGATCCTGTGATGTGCAAGAGCAGCTCCTGAGAGATGTTGAGGACCCTTCACTCCTATTGTGGCCCCATTACTCAGCACTCTGCAGGACTTGGTCCATGGATATCTAGCAGTGCAAGTAGACAGCCAATATATTATATGAAAGGTGACGAAGCGATTATTTATGTATTTATTTATTTATTTATTTTAGGTGGCATCCTTGCATCTTGAAATTACAATCTTCCTTGGTACTCCATGTGGGCTGCTTGTTTCCAGCGCTTCTAAGGTAGGACATTCCTACGATCACTTACACACATAAGTCTGATCTTGCAGTAATTCTGTAACTGCCATTGCTCTCCCTCTGTGCCTGATCCTCTGAGGATATGAGTCTATCGCAGGCCCACCTACCGGTGTATGACTCTTCAGGTCCAGCTGTGGCAGCTCTTGCTTTTAGTTTTAGAGGTCCTTGGTTCAATGGCAGAATAACATCTGTCACTCTTGGGCGAAACTCCTACTGAGAGCAACAGAAAGTTTGCCTGAGTAAGGAAATGGCCCCCCTAACATTTATTCACCACTTGTCCCATTCCTCAAGAAGCACAGTCAAACTGGTTTCTGTCAGAACACTTCTCTTCTGCCTTCTCACAGATTTTATGGTCTCATGGGAATGTACATTCATTTAATTAGAAGGGAATCCAAGACACCAAAACCAAGTGAAACATCATTATAATTAGGGTGGAAAACTATGAGAATTGATCAGTAAGGCTGCATCACTTTAAAAAGTCACAATTCTCCCTCCTGCTAATACTGCAATTTCATACAGAGAGCTGGTAAAATTAGCTGTATCTATGCTGGGAAGACGCAAGGTGATATTTTTACATATATGTTATGTTAGAGGCTAAAACAATCCACAAAACTAGATGCATTTATAGACAACTAGGGAAAATACTGAGTGTGTGTACGTGTGTATATATTGTTATGAGCGGGGGAAAACCTTTTTAGAGTTAAAACCTTGTTCAAACTGATGTGGGAACAAGCCCTTCCTTTAAGATATTTATAAGAGACAGTTAAGGGGCCACACCTTAAAGCCTCATATAGTTTGCCCAGAAACTAGCACCATGTGGGTGGAGGGTTCAACTAGGTGTTGGCCAGATGTGTGTATATATGGCCAGGTCTACTCTACAGACTTATATTGGTAGAACTGCGTTACTCAGGGGTATGAAAAATCCATACCTCTGAGCGATGTAGTTATACTAACCTAACTCCTGGTGTAAACAGTGTTAATGTCTCACAGGAGGGCTTCTCCCATTGACCAGGGGCACCATTTCAGATTTTGGTGGGGGAGGGGGGTGGCAACTTTAACCGTGATTCCAGGGACTACTTAGGCACCCGGAAACTCTAGGGGTATTTTGCAGATAATAACTTAGAAATTAGCTGATAGGAGCACTGTATCTAATGCCTATATAAAAAAAGAGAATTAAATAAATATTAGACCCACTAAGCTCTAATACTAACATGTTTTCACATCTTGTGACATTCACTTAAGGTACACTGGTTAGGTTTAAAATTGTAATGTATATTCTTTGTTACTAACTCTTGAATACCGCAATTGAAACAATTGTAGAAAAATCTACATTATGTTCTATCACTTTTTTTCAGTTCACTAAGCTTGGAATAGATCATTTAATTTTGGAAACATCCTCCGAGGGCAAGGCCCGTGAGTTTATACTGCACCTGCAGGGGCTCTAGGGGTGTTACTTCACTACAAATAATAGACTAGAAACTGACTTTAGGCAGGAGTGAAACTGACACTTTCCAGTCACTTTCATAGTACTGCCAATCCCAAATGTTCAAAAATCATGAATCAGGCTCACCAAAAATCATGAGATTGGCTTTAAAATAATGAGATTATGTAAAAATAATTGCTTTGGTGTTCTTTTTATTTGCCTTCTGCTTTTTGAGCCGTTAGGGTGCACTGGGGTCACATTTTGAAGCTTTCTCCACAGCCACGAGGACTAGACACTTCATTTTCCTTTCAGAATGAAGGCGGAAATCATCACATATCTGCTTGACTCCAGGAGCTGGGACTTTAAGGAAAACAATTATCATGAGACTCATGACAAAATCATGAGAGTTGGCAACACCACTTTCACTTCTGTTTAAAGGCTAGTTACTTTCCAGAAGGCTCTTAAACACAACACTACAGTGATTGAGTTGCAGTTCTCATAGGAGAATATTTAAAACTAAACACCAAGAAAATTCCACATTTTAAGGCTGAGAAAAAAAGGGAGACTTCTGAAATATATAAGGGCCACTGCAGGCAGGAAAGCAAAATCAAAAGGCACAGGTGCTCTGGGCAACTCTTCCTTTAGAAAGAAAGTGGGAGAATCAAATCTTCTAGTCTTTAATCCAGTAAAACTTCTATTGCCATCAGCACCTTCACTCATAGATATTAACATGTGCTTAATAACTGTACTCTTCATACTTAAATATCTGAGCCATCTTATCCAGGGCTACACATTTTATACACATTGGCTCAGGGACTACATTTTCTGGCATATTCTGAGCAGTGCTGAGAACCATAGATGATGCCCAGTGAATAATACGAATCATGACAATAATCGTCAACTTTATGGACTCTGTGGATGCAATTTCTGTTCATTGTTCTGGAATTGGCCTGGATAAACCTGAAATCCTAAGAATTTGGCCCATAAACACATCTGATACTTATACAACACTTCCTCATTCCTTCCTTGTCTCAAACTCCGAACAAAAAATGATAAAACAATATGGTTTTCAGTTAAAATGTAAAATTGCACAGCAGCCATTGCTTTGCAACCCAGCATAGGGCAAAATCTGCCACCTCTTGGGAGTTAAGTGATCTCCTCTCATCTGACTCTCATTCGCCATCCTTCCTGACCTCTGTGCTGCTTTTCATGCTGTCAACCATGACATCCATCCCAACCTCTTGGGACCGTTTGCTGGAGTCTCAGAGAACTGGCCACCTTGGTTTTGCTCCCATCTATCAGAGTCCTCTTTTTCTGCAGCCTGCAGCAGAGAGAGAGGCTGATTTGCTGGATAGGGAGCTAGCCCTCAAAGACCTGGCAGTTCTACTCTTCCCCTGTGGACTTTGTGTATGACCTCAGGCCAGTGCCTTAGGGACAGAGTTTCAAAGGTTTTTTAGGCACCCAAAGATGCAGCTAGGCATCTAGTGGGGTTTACAAAGCACCTAAACTCGGCACTTTTGAAAATCCCCCTAGGTGCCTAAATACCATTGAAAATCTGGTCTTTAGTCTCTCTTTGTCTCAGTGCCCCATCTGTACAATGGGGATAACTGCACTTCTCTACCTCACCAAGGGGCTGTGAGGAGAAATAGGTTAGACCCGGGGTTCTCAAACTGGAGGTCGGGACCCCTCGGGGGATCGCGAGGTTATTACATGGGGGGTCGCAAGCTGTCAGTCTCCACCCAAAACCCTGCTTTGCCTCCAGCATTTATAATTGTGTTAAATATATTTAAAAGTATTTAATCTATAAGGGGGATCGCACGCAGAGGCTTGCTATGTGAAAAGGTTCCCCAGTACAAAAGTTTGAGAACCACTGGGCTAGACCTTGTGAAGTGCTCAGATACTATGGTGATGGGACCACATAAGTACCACAGGTAGAGTGGGAGCTTCTCTATACCACTGCTATCCATTTCCCTGGTTTTGACCCCTTTTCGCCCAGGCCCCCAAATCTCCCCCTTTTCTGAATGTAACCTTGGCTCAGAGGGCCCTGCGTTCCCTCTGAAACAGCCCCTGACCCCACCCCCAGGGATTCCTGTTTTACAGGATAGACTTCCAGAGCCTTAATTTAATCACCAGCCTTTTCTTATCTTAGGCTATGTCTACACTGGCGCTTTACAGCGCTGCAACTTTCTCGTTCAGGGGTGTGAAAAAACACCCCCCTGAGCGCAGCAAGTTACAGCGCTGTAAAGCGCCAGTGTAAACAGTGCCCCAGCGCTGCTCCCAGCACAGCTCCCAGCGCTGTAAGCTAATCCCCTCGTGGAGGTGGAGTACCTGCAGCGCTGGGAGAGCTCTCTTCCAGCGCTGGCGTGCGACCACGCTCGCACTTCAAAGCGCTGCCGCAGGAGCGCTCCTGCAGCAGCGCTTTGAAGTTTCGAGTGTAGCCATGGCCTTAATCACTCTGCCTCTGTTTGTAAACAAAATACTGACTCCCTGCCTAGGGGCACATCTCCTCTGCAGAACTTACATTTCACACTAATGCTGTGCTGTAATTAAGAGCTCCATCTGGGAGCTTGCACACCTCCTGTACGAAACTTGGGGATGGGCTCGCACCTCCCTGCTGCTCCCCTGCTCCCCCTAATTGGCACCCTTGCCGTTGACATAGCTACCGTCTCTTGGGGAGGTGGATTAACTATGCAGATGGGAGAAGCTCTCCTGTGGGTGTAGTAGCGTCTTCACTAAGGCACTACTGTACAGTGGCACAGCGGTACTGGTGCAGACGGGCTGCTGTAGTGCTGTACGTGAAGACAAGCCCTGAGAGAACACACCCAAACTTGGAACAGTCAAGAACAGGGGGAGAGGCAGAGGCTAAAAGCAAGAAAGCCTGGCAGTAGCCCATGAACACAGTGTGACGCTGCGTGGGAAAAGCTGGCTAAAGAGGCTTGGGACTGTAAGCTAAGAAATTGCTTCTTTTGTTCTTGGTTCCTCCTGCATTCAGAGACACAGAATTTTCTATATCTTTGTAAATAAAACTATATCAAAGAAATACCTATCACCAACGTCTACTCCCAACTGGACCATCCCAGGGCCCTGAAATTTGGCTAACTGCTCAGGTCAAAAAGGAGCAACTAGCTATTAGGTACGTTATTTCCAAGTAGAGCCAGAGTGTTGGCTATTGAAAGGGTTTGGCAGCTCACTCTTCCATAGTCTAGGAGTTTTTATTCATAGATTCATAGAATATCAGGGTTGGAAGGGACCTCAGGAGGTCATTTAGTCCAACCCCCTGCTCAAAGCAGGACCAATTCCCAACTAAATCATCCCAGCCAGGGCTTTGTCAAGCCTGACCTTAAAAACATCTAAGGAAGGAGATTCCACCACCTCCCTAGGTAACCCATTCCAGTGCTTCACCACCCTCCTAGTGAAAAAGTTTTTCCTAATATCCAACCTAAACCTTCCCGACTGCAACTTGAGACCATTACTCCTTGTTCTGTCATCTGTTGTCCAGCTTTTCTAAATAGTCCTGAACCACTTCTTTCTCCACAGAGGGCTGGTCACCTCCTCCCCATGCTGTGCTGCCCAGTGCAGTAGCCTGGGAGCTGACCTTGTTCATGAAGACGGAGGCAAAAAAAGCATTGAATACATTAGCTTTTTCCATATCCTCTGTCACTAGGTTGCCTCCCTCATTCAGTAGGGGGCCCACACTTTCCTTGACTTTCTTCTTGTTGCTAACATACCCGAAGAAACCCTTCTTGTTATTCTTAACATCTCTTGCTAGCTGCAACTCCAAGTGTGATTTGGCCTTCCTGATTTCACTCCTGCATGCCTGAGCAATAGTTTTATACTCCTCCCTGGTCATTTGTCCAATCTTCCACTTCTTGTAAGCTTCTTTTTTGTGTTTAAGATCAGCAAGGATTTCACTGTTAAGCCAAGCTGGTTGTCTGCTATTCTTTCTGCACATCTTTTGTTCCTGCACCCTCAATAAGGATTCTTTAAAATACAGCCAGCTCTCCTGAACTCCTTTTCCCCTCTCATATTATTCTCCCAGGGGATCCCGCCCACCAGTTTCCTGAGGGAGTCAAAGTCTGCTTTTCTGAAGTCCAGGGTCCATATTCTGCCGCTCTCCTTTCTTCCTTGTGTCAGTGATTGTTTACGCTGTGGTGGATTTCTCCTCAGGTGCAATTTTTAGGCACATGTTGACCCTGGGTAACAGGAACATTGAACCAAACCAGAACTATCATCCTGATACCATGTTTTTAAAAAAATTAAAGAACTTTGCTGTTTGGATTTCAGAGAAATGATTCTTTAAATAAACCAAGGGAAACACCAGGGACTGCATACAAATAGTCTTTTAGAGCCTAATCCAAAGCCACTGAAGTAATTGGAATGACTCATTTATTTCAATGGGTTTTGGATCCAATCCTTACTGCTTGCTATGATGTTACTAATTCAATGTAAGAGTAGTTCTTATTAGGCAGGAGGCAGCATCCCACTGCGACGCTGGCAGACCAGGTCCCAGCTCATGCAAAGATTCCTAGGCCTCATTGAACACTTACAAATGCATAGATGGAAATGAATCAGGCTTACCTGTGTGTTAGCATTATCAGAATAGATATGAGAGTTATAACAGTTTGTTTGGTGTGCTTTATGGAATGCTTGCGGGATGCTGCCTGTATTAATCCAATTTATAATCTCTGTATCCCACATTATAATGTTTAAATGTTATCTCTGTAACTATAAAAATCTTTGTTAAGACTGTAAATTCCCCACAGTCAGGGGAGAAGCATCACCAAGTGTGAAATATTAGTGTACCCCAAGAGGCGTGATCTCCTGCTCATCAGGAAGGACTATTGAATCCAGATGGTCCATTGTAGAACAAAGACTTTGTCGATTGCTCCCCCCATACTCATGAAGAGGTTACATGCAGGAGAGCTTGTCCCATCAGCTTGGAATCTGGGGTGGGGTGGGGGTAGGGGTGGGTGGGGATAAAATCTTTGACAAGGAGAAACTGGATCTTTTATGCTGTCTGGAGTCTGAGGGGCAAAGGTTCCTAAACATAAGTAAAAGGTCCACATGCTGCTTGGCATGGGCCAGCCTTAAAGAACATATAGAACTGCATATTATAGAAGCTTATATTATGTTTTACAATCTAAGACTGTAACTCATTTTGGTGTGTATGTTTCCTGTTTTAACCTTGTAAATAACTCCTATTTCTTTTCTTAGTTAATAAATCTTTAGTTAGTTTATTAGAGGACTGGCTGCAGGTGTTGTCTTTGGTTTGAGATCTGAGTACAATTAACCTGGGGTAAGTGACTGTTTCTTTGGGACTGGCAGTAACCTGAATATTATTGTGATGTTTGGTATAAAGTAACTATCTATCACATAATGCAATTTGCCTGGGTAGCAAGATAGACTGGAATGCCCAAGGGGACTGTCTGTGACTCCATGGGAACACTGTTCTAGTGCTTTAGGAGTTCACACTTGTTGCTGGGTTGGTAAAATCTAATTATAGAACATATTACCAGTTTGGGGTTTCTGCCCTGCCTTTTGACAGTCTGCCCTGAGGTTGACACTCATGGTCGTGAGCCACTCCAGACAGTGTGACACCCAGAATTAAATCTGGCTTCCTTTACTGTCAGGAAAGGATTCCATTGACTTCAGGAAGTGCCCACCTGAGTAAGGTGAGCAGGGTTTGATGCTGTAGGAGAGGATGGTCTCAATCAAAAAGCCAAAGGGGGCAATGAGCAGCAAGGAGGGGAAAATACGTATTTGCAGGTCATTGTATCCTGTAGTTTCCACAAACTGTCCATTTTACACTGAGATCTGGCATTTCCTAACTGTGTGCTCTTGAAGAAAAATGTTAACACAACTTTGCTGTTTCCTGTCAATCTGTTTGTTCTTTATGGATGCTGTTAAATGGTGAGATTTTAATCTTGCCAGTCAGCCTAAGAATGCAATGATCATAATACACAGTTGATTAACTTTTTACCCATCTTGTTACAAAGAAAGTTCATTGTTACGAGAACCATGTTTGTTTGGCAGCAAGTCTGTAACTCTGCTTTAACCCTTCACCCAATGTTTTAATGTGATAAAAGATCTTTACCAGGCCTGCTACCACACTTTTGCTAGCTCATACTAAATGACATATTATGGAATTTTAACAATAGACTCTTTTGAGTGATTCCTAGCTGAACAAGCTTGGATATCAATGTGCCTCTATTTGGACAGGGTCAGATTCTAAAACTCCTGATGGAGAGTGGCAGTGGGGCCACTTGTGGAGTAAAGTGCTACTCAGCAGGAGCAAAGGCTATTATCTGGCTCAAAACGTTATAGGATCTGATCCTGCAAATACTCACCGAGTGTCCTGCTTATTACAGTGCGTAGCTCCAGCAGGGCTGTTCATGATAGTAAGCACTATATTTGGTAGTAAGGTGACCAGATGTCTCAATATTATTGGCTTTGTCTTATATAGGCAACTGTTACCCCCTCCCCCATCCTGATTTTTCACACTTGCTATCTGGTCACCCCATTTGATAGTAAGTGTTTGCAAGATAGGCCCAGAGATTGTCTCTAGCAAATTTCCCTAGAAATTACCTGCTACGGTACAGTTGCACCATCTAAGAGAAAATAACTTTAGGTACCATGTCTGTAGTCAGCAGGCCAGAGATTGAAACGCTTTTATGGCAAACATATTATGACATGTCAGATACATTCCCATTCACACCCTGGTATACAGTGTGCAGCTGAGCATGCGGAGGCCTGCAGTTATTCGAAACACCCTCCCAATCTCTCGCTTTAATCTTTAGGCCAGAGACTCAACTGCTGTAAATTGGTGTAACATAATTGTCTGTAATGGCACGACCCAGACTGACACACGCTGAAGAAATGGCCCTCTATTTAAAGCCTGTCATGAGGATTTCCATACTTTAAGGCACCCTCGTAGGAGCAGTCATGTGCTGCTCTTTCCGGAGCTGAACATGGAGAGAACACCTTTTGTTTGCAGTGGCAGCTCTAGGAAATGTAGTTTGAGTTCTATCCGGTAGGTAAAAAAATGGATTAGAAAATATTTGCGGAAAGGAGTCTTTTAGGACAAAATCTAAGTCATTATGCAGTAGGCACAAAGACATTATTTGCACCTTTCCAACAAGTTGGGAAACATGTCTGTCTTTCTGTAAAAGATCCTTGGATGTCATAATGTGGCATTTGCAATGGTAGAACAGGGAAGTAGTTACTAATGCTGTATTGTGCCTATTTTGCTTTATCTGATTGGCTTTGGCAGCAAAGTGGGCGGTGGCTCAGGGTTTAAAATCTACAGAAAAATCCAAACTGGGCACTAGTTATGTATGTGATGGCAAGAGTAATAGTAGTATTCCTTTGGCACTGTGCTGGGAATGTCCTCAATGGTAACACTGAAGCTTGCCCTCTGTGCTGTATCGTATCTGGATTTGTTAGCTTGTGTAATTAAACTGTGATTCTATATCACTAGGTTATCTAAACTAAATATAGCTTAAATTCCTGACATCAGCAAATGCAGTGCAGCCCATTACAGCAAAAACAGTAAATGATCTCCCTGCCTTTGTTTGGAGAGACAGTAAGCTAATGGAACATCGCTTTTTCATTGCTCTGGACTTGACAATACATTTGTTCAGTTAAGAATAAACTTTTGCTTTTTTTAGTGTGTTTGTGAGCTCTGTGTGATGTATATGGCTGTGCCGTTCTTTTGCAAAATGTGGGAGAAATGGTTCAATAATAGTCCACTATGGAATTTCTTGCATGTCCACTGAAGCATCTGCTGTCAGAGACAGGCTGCTGGGTTAGACAGATCAGTGCCCTGATCTGGTAAGGCAATTTTGTACTATGTAGAAAGAAAAAAAAAGTTTCCAATCTCATCTATATGGTGTAAATGTGAAATAAACCCATGGTAGCCAGTGGAATTATACTAATGTGAGATCAGAATCAACCATGAGATATTTATTCAGATGGTAACACTGTTTGCCTGCCTCTTGCAAACCATGAATAGTGCAAAAGGCATTAAAGCCCTTATTTTAATTTCAGATGCAAAATGTATGATGAAATCCACCAAGGGAGCATGCATAGAGCACAGTTTTTTGGTGTTACTGTACTTTGCAATCTGTGCCAGACATCTATACAGCCAGACAGTAAACAATGTCAATGCTACCTTAGCACAGGGTTTACCTCAGAGTGGGAAGTACAGCTTACGTTTAAAACACAAAGGTCAGTAGGCCACCAAGACCATCCCCCACAAAAATACAATTGCCCTTTCATCCGCAGTTGATAGCTCACATTAATAATAGCAAAATGTTTTCTGGGGAAAAGCCCATGCAACCCCATCGTATTTCTGATCTAGAAGTAATACTAATTGTGGCTATAGAGTAGATTGATCTTGTGAATTCCTGACTGGCAAGTCAATGATATAAATCTTTGAGTAAATTAAGGGCAAAGTAGGAAGGAGAGGAGAGCAAGGGATGGGAAAGGAAGAGAAGAGGAGAATCTTGTCTTCCTTCTTCTTTCCTGTTTTTGCCCTGTTCCTTGCTGATGTTTCCTTTCAGTAATAAGTTCACCTTCCCATGGGTGTCCAGTAACCAGTAAGGACCCAGTCCTGCAAACGCTTCTGCACAAGTAGTCTGATACTGACTTCAAGGGGACTACTCGTGAATAAAGGTCTGTATATACTTATGTGTTTGCAGGCTCAATTAACACTAACTGCTCACTCCCCTTCCAAACCAGTCACAATGTGATTTTTGGGTTGCAGAATATCGGCAAACAATGCTTTGCTAAAATGTTTATGGAAGTCCTAACATAAACACGCTACAGATTTTGAGGTCACATTTCTCCTTCAAAAACAAATTTGAATCAAACACTAAGCATGAGAAGTTCCACTTTGGTTGCATAATTCTTTGTAAACTTTAAATTTGAGACAGCTGAAGGAATGGGTCCTCCCTGGCAGAAGTGAATCAACACTTGTATTGAAAAAAGATGGTCCAAAAAATTATCTTGTTGGAAAAGGGAAATCAAGCATTAAACTTACTTCAGAGGCCAAGACTGCTGAAATATAAGTATCTTGGCTTATTTTGTTTTCTGTAGAGATTTTGAAGTTAAGTAATTTGAAGATGGTTCATTTAGTTTTTGACCCAGATTTAATAATGATTATTGTGACATGAGTCATAATAATATAGTATTTAGCTAATAAAGTGTTGCATTGAGAACTGTCAAAGTTGGGTTTCTGATGCATGATGTAGTTTCCATTCTCCCCTTCCCCCACAATGAAATGAAGCTTCTAATTTCAGTTCTTGGTTCCCTTGGATACAAAACTGTTCAATAGAGAACTTGGAGGGTTTTCAGAATTCTTCACTCCTATCCTTGAGCTCTGCTCTGTTCTAGGACAACTAATGCTAAGAAAGATGGATAAGGAAGGATGAATAGCTGAGAACACAAAATTAGGAAGCAACAGGGAAAAGAGGGAAAGGATACAATAGGAATTGCTGTACTGGATCAGCCTAGTGGTCTATGGAGTCCAATCTGGGGACCCACTCCAATATCAGATAAAGGTGGGAGCATGACTAGAGAAGGGTTAGCACTGGTGACATGTTCGCTGGGGACCATTAAAGGTGAAGAAGGATGTCAGTCTGAAAAACTTGTAGCAAAGGAGAGCGGTCCAAATTAAAAAGTCAGCTGTGAGCAATAACTGTCACTGGAGTTGGTTGGTATCTTTTCATGTAAAATTGCTTTTTGCCAAAACCGATATTTCCACAGGAAGTGTCAAATAGTCAAATTCAATTTCAGGTTTTTATCCAAAAGAAATTTTTTTGAAGAAAAATTTTGATCCAAAGAAAACCTTTTTCATGTTTGTCATTTTTTTGTGGGAACAAAAGCTATTTCCCAGGCAGGTTTAGCTACCACACATTTACCTACCATTTCTTGTTTTATTTAAGGAAAAACCTGGGATAATTTCACAGGTCACTGCATGGTAATTGGTGGAAAATGCTGAGGGCCAGATCCTGATTCCTCATGCACTGTCTACTCTGTCCCTCTCCAGCTGGGGAAAACAGGCCTAGCTGACCTCTGACACAGGGGCACCCCCAGCTGATGGCTGCAGTTAGGCTTAGCAGATTTTTAAGTATTTTTTAAGTTTTTTATCAATTTAAATTTTCACAGTTGCAGGGAATTATGGGGAGGGGTGTTCAGACAATAATTTAATGACAGTGGACATTGAGAATAAAAAAATTTAAGTTTTATAACCATTAAAACACAAATTGTCAACATTCTGTTTCAAAATATACAAAGTTAAGTATTCTTAAATCAAACTCTAGTAAGTTCTCAAGCGCCTTTTTCTTACTTTGCCTATCTGTACATTTCTATTTTGTTATTGATTTGTGTATGCACAGTGAAATCTACATCTACTAACATTTACAGATAAAAAGCTAATCCTTCTAAAACTAGCGCTCGCCTATGCCTTAGCATATGTGTGTTGAGGGAATGTTAAGATAGTTTAATGTACATGGTTGTTGCATAAGGGCTAGTCTACATTGACAAAGCTAAAGCGCTCTAAAAAACCCACCTCAACGAGAGGCGTAGCTACCAGGACTGGGAGTGTGGCTCCCAGCGCTGGGGCACGTTTACACTGGTGCTTTACAGCACTGCAACTTGCTGCGCTCAGGGGGGTGTTTTTTCACACCCCTGAGCGAGAAAGTTGCAGCGCTGTTAATTGCCAGTGTAGACAAGCCCTTAGTGTGGGCTGCAAACCGAGCATTCTTCTTCTTCTTCTTCTTCTTCTTCTTCTTCTTCTTCTTCTTTTTATTATTTATTTGTATTACAGTAGCACCTAGGATCCCTAGTCATGGACCAGGACCCCATTGTGCTAGGAGCTGTACAAACACACAACAAAAGGACATTCTCTGCCCCAAAGAGCTGACAATCTGAGTATAAGACAAGAGAGATCAGGTGGTTACAGACAGATGGATGGGGGAGTACAAGGAAGTGATGAGACTGCATTGGTTAGCATGATATGGCATCAGCACACCAGCAGCCTAACTATTGTCAAGTTTTTGTAGACCTCACGGCAAAGGAGAGTTTTATGGAGTGATGTGAAGGAGGGCACTGAGGTAGCTTTGAGGATGCTTACACGACGCTTCTCCCAGGCACAAGGGGTGGCATGGGAGAAAACATTAAGGTGCCTGTTTGACAATTTAACAAGGGATGATGGAGGGTGGGATAATGGGCCAATTGGAGGTGAGAGTCGACCTTTTGATACTGAACAAGAAATGATAAGTAGGGTGGGGCTAAGTCATGATGGGCCTTGGAAGTGAATCAAGTAGCTTATGATTGATGCAATAGAGAAGGGGTTCCAGTGAAGGGATGTAAAGAGAGAGGTGCCGTGGTCAAAGGGACAGCTAGGAAAATGATCTTTGCAGCAACATTGTGAAGGGATATGAGTGGGGCAAGTCTGTATTCGTCAAGGCCAGAGAGAAGGATGTTGCAGTAATCGAGACACAAGATAAAAGGTTATCTTAGCTAAACACAGATAATAGAAAATATTGCGAGCAATGCCATTTTGACTGACTCTTTCGCTGCTGCCTATAAGCACACCGCCTTTTGGTTGGGAGGTGTTAAAATTTTGTTAGCCGGTTATATCGCAACCTATTCTGCCTTTTCTTAAATGTTCTCTTAAGCCTTTGCGATTGGCTTATATTTCCTCCATCTGTACCCTCCCTTTCCATATCTTTCTTGAACTGCTTCCTTCCATCCTTTCCAAGAACAGGCTTTCAAATCTCTTGCTGGGTGAAATCCTGGCTCCACTGAAGTCAATGGGAAAACTCCCATTGGGGTCAGGATTTCCTGCACTATGTATTTTTTTCTGCGTGCCATCATCAGAACACCACTCCGCAACAGGAGTTTCTCAGAATGTTCATTTGGTTCTGACTCTGAGGTTTGTGTTGTGTTCATTAATAAACCTTAAAATGTTTCTAACACATTACTAACCATTTTTTCCCCTTTAGGCCCAGTCCTACCTTACTACTGCAACTAAATCTCCTAAAGAGATCAGTGGGAGTTTTTGCTGTGCAAGGAATGCAGGACTGAGACCTCTATTAAGAAACAGACAATATATGTGTACAAAAATGTCCTAAACCAGGACTTTTTGTAAAAAAATCTTTCTCTTTTGTTAATCCCTGCATTAAGAAAGCTGACTGTCTTTCAGCTCATTAGCTATACTTTCCCTTTTACAGATATTCTTGCATGTAGGGCCTCATTCTCCAAAATTATTTTCAGATATTCACGTGAATTTCCAGTTCATGGAAACCTCCCTGTTCAGAACAACAGTTAAACAACTGCTTGAGTCCCACTGAAGTAAATGGCATTTAAACACATGTTTAAAGATAAGCATGTGTGTAAGTGCTTTCCTGAATGGGGCCCTAACAGATTAGTTTAACTATTTAAGCAACTTTTTTATGGGAATTTTATTTATCAGAGATGAAACAGCCATAATAAATACTTTATCTGACAAGTATATGCCACCACTGTATTCTCTTATGTAAATATATAGTTCAACCATTTTTAGGGACTATTCAGTTGTGTATTTTTTAAATCTTACAATCTGTTGTCGACATATGGATTTAATTTCCTATAAAGATGTGATTTTTAAGAACCTAAGTGATTTAGGAGCCCAAGTATAAATTCATTTAAGAGCCTTTGAAAATCTCCCCTTCAGATATTAAAAGTCTAATCTAATGGACTGTGAAGGGCTCCTATGGAGCCAGTGCTGTGTATTGAGTCTTTAGAGACTTAGGCCAGATTCTCAGCTGGGGCAAATTGGAGCAGCTCAGTTGTGCTCACAGGAGCTATGCCAGTTTACACCAGCTGACAGTCTGACTCTTTCCTTTAGTTATCCAGTAACAAGCAAGATAATAAGTATTTTATGATAGCACCTAAATTACAAGTTAGTTCAAACACAACCCATTAAGGGCAGGCGACAGCATTAAGAGACCACATGCACTGGGGACAGCATGTGGTTGCATCACCCCAGGGGGAATTCTAGCAGGCCTTATGCATTCAGGAGCTTCCTGGCATGTGGGGCAGAGAGAACTTGTGCAGTTCCCTAGGAAGATACAACCTGTGCTCCCCACCACAGCCAGCCAGCTCCGCTCTCCTTGGCATACCTACTCCCCCACCACATTTGGGGCCACTTGCACTCCACAGATTGATGGGGGAGCAGTCTCTTTTCTGCTCTGTGGAGGGCGCAGTCTGGATCTGTGGCTAGCTCCATTGTGCTAGGTGCTGTGCTAGGTGCTGTCCCTGTGCCAGGGAGCCTATAATCTGTTTTTCACTAATGGCAATTAATAACAATGGGTGAATGTTCATTGCACCCTCCCCCTCACCGTGCACCCATACAAGGGCTGGCTACAATCTGGGACATAATAGTTAATCCTCACAGCAGCCTTTCAAGAAAGTAAGTGTTCAGGAACTCTTTGCAATTCAAATAGTTGGCATGCATCCAGTGTGCCCAGGTTCATAGGTTAAAACACCTTCCTGCAAAGTTAATTTTGAAGAGCGAGCTAGCTGGAATTTCCTAAAGAAAATAGCTTGTTAGGTATTCGTTTTTATGGTCAAAAGATCCAATGGCCTCCAATGACATCCAGCGGACAGAATGTGACTCAAAACACTGTATGGCCTTCAGCCACTGCCATGATTTGGGTCTGATCTGACGATCCCAGGACTGTTTTACTTACCTGCTTGCACAGGTCACCAGCCTTCTCTGAATGCATCCAAATCCTTTGGTTCACATTACAGATTTGTGGCATGAAAAGACTGGACTTTTTCCACATTAGGGAACATTGGAAAATGTTCATTTTAATTTATTTGCCCTGGTATAACGTTGTTGTTTTTATTTTTCTAGTAGTAAGGATTCAAATATGAAAAATTTGGCTTCAGGACAGAGAACTTAAATGCAATATTTCAGTCAAGTATGACTTTTTAAACTTCTAAGAAGAGTGGCTTATGCAAGAGGCAGCATGCTTTCTAATAATGAAAGCTGCAAGAGAGGTCTGCCTTTGAAGACCTGATCTTTCATTCCTGGGAAGCCCACAAGTCTCCCACTAAAGTCATACCAGTTAAACACACAGTGAAGTCTGTGGAACAACTGGTTGTGCAAGAAGTACAGGATCTGGTCCCAAATGTGCACTAAGAATTCACCCCTGTGCACAGACATGGACCTCACCCTGCATGGTCCAGGGCAAGTAACTTGTCTTCCTTGTATCTCAGTCAATTCAGCTGTAAAATGGAATAAAAGACCCCATGGAAAAACAGCTTGATTTTATAGTGTCTGTGTGGTTGTTTGGTATCGCTTAAATACATCAAAAAAAGAGCAATCATAAAATCAGATTAGATCATTTTTATTATTGCCTGAGTAAAATCACATTATTGCCAGAGTGAAGCATGATCGTTTCTCTGAAACAATAAATGAGTCTTTGGAGAAATAAAAATTTTATTAATGAAAATGTGGATTTTTCTCAACACTTTTTGGGCCAGATGCATTGGTAAACTTGCCTTCTTTGAGCCATTCTGGAGACACAAACCAGCCATCCACCTGGTTTAACTGGTTAAGGTGATTTTATGGCTGTTTTACATCTTTGGAGCTTATTGAAGAACCTGACTTTTAAACTAGAATTCAGACTGCAGAGAGGCAACACTAAGTTCTGGTCTTCTTCCAGTAAGTGCCCCTCTTCTTGCAACATATCCCTCTCAAAAATTGCACCAGCAGTGCTAGCCAATGGGGTGGGGATAGGAGGGGCAGTTTTGGTTGGACACTGATTAAGGGATTGGTACACCCAGTTGATACTGCTTTTAAGGGGAATTAGTCATTCAAATCATTTAAGGATGGCTTTGAAAATATCAGCCCTCGCATCTATGATGCATTCAGTCTCAAAGGGTATATCTACAGTGCACATAAACACCTGTGGCTGGCCCATATCTGTTGACTCGGGCTTGTGGGGCTTGGGTTACCGGGCTGTTTAATTGCAGTGTAGACATTAGGGCTTGGGCTGGAGCCTGGGCTCTGGGACTCTTCCCCCTCCCCCCCCCAATGGAGTCCCAGAGCTTGGACACCAGCCTGAGCCGAAACATCTACACTAGAATTAAACAGCCCAGTAGCCTGAACCCAGCAAGCCCGAGTCAGCTGACATGGGCCAGGTGTGGGTGTTTAAGTGCTGTGTAGACATACCCTAAGAATGTAGGGTCTCCGAACACATGTTTCCCTTTTCCTGGACCAAATCCTGCCCTGTCAGTGCAGCAAGGGGAAATCACAGATGCTGCCTGGTGCATCCTCTTCCACAAGAATCCTGCTAGGATAGGACTATATTATATGGGGATGGCAGGAGAACCATGCTGTGTAATACGCTTTGCAGATTGTCTGAGTGAGGGGTGCATTCACCATCTGCTGGCTAAAGCTTGCGGCTGAAGTAAGGGAGACCAATATTTCCATAAGAGCGTAGAGGCTACTTAATAATCCTAAAAAGATTTACTACTTTATAATAGGGATTAATTTTTCTTATTCTTTCAATAGCTCTCTAGAAAATTAGAAGGGACTTTATGAAAGTACAAAACACTCAAAAATTCCACTTTTTCTGGCCGTCTTTATTCCAAATGCTCTGACATATTGTCACTCTGATACTCCCACACAGAATAACTAGGGGAAACTAAAAAACAAACACAAAAAACCCAGCAAATCCATAAATAAGAACAAACATGGATGATCTCAGTTCAGTTTCAAGGACAGCTGGGAAACATGAATGGAAACAGTGAAGCTTGAATATGTATATTGAGGGAAGTTAATATAATTTGGAGAGAACTGTGGTTTTTTTTTTCTTTAAGAGAACTGTAGAATTGAAGAATATTTAGAAATAGGCTAAAAATAATAGTTACCCAATTGTGGTTCTCGACAATGGGTTACAGCTAACAAGTGTAATTTGATGGGGTGGTAATGGTTGCCATTTTGCTATAAATTCGTACTTTTCTGTTATCTATTTTAGAATTGCCTTATTCATTTTTATACAGCAGAAGACTAAATATACAAACAGATGAAATTAAATGATATGTATGATGGAGAAAGAACTTCAAAGGTTCTAACTGGAGTTTCACTATGGATGGTGCTAGATTAAAATACTTTCAGCTTAAGTTTGTTAACACTCAGGACCTTAATAATAACAAGAACCTCAGGAAACTTGGTCAAGGCATCAAGACAGCAGGACACATCATTCTGACAGGGGAATTTTTATGAATCACATGGGACTGGCTGTATTCCAGTACTAGTTCCAGGACTGAAATTTAATTCCTGTCTATATCCTCTAAACGTGCTAGAAACCTGAGTATTGAGAAGTTATTACAGTGAACTATATTACGTGCACTATTTAAGCACACAAAGTACAGTACATGATTGTAGCTCTGTTTCTAAGTACACATCTGTTTAAAGTGCTTTAATTTAGAATTTGTAGACTTTGGTTGACTTCTACATTGTATATAATATGTGTGGTTCCAAAGCGTAAGACACAGCAACTGCAAAAGCTGACTGGTGATGGAGGGGGTATTGTTCTCACAGCTGCCCAACTGTGTGAAGAGAAGAAAGTTTCACAATAGAAAAAATGTTGCCCCTTTCTTCTCTGGCTTTCACAGCTGCTGATTTCATCCAGAGAATAGAAGTAATCAGTGGACAGACGGGGAAGAAGGGATGGGTGAATCCTCCATACGTTTCTATAAGTATGAGAACTTGTGGGGACATTACCTGAACTGAACCATACTTCTTGGTGTGGGTAGTGTTCAGTCACCTCGGGGGCTTTTAGCGACATTGTGTCTCAACAAAGCACAATCCCTCAATGGGGCACCACAGCATGCTAAAAAATGTGTCTGCTGCATTACCCCCTATCAGGACACAGCATGTATTTGCTTCCCAGTACATCCAGCCAGCACGGACGATGGACCATGGCCCTGGAACTCCTTTTGTTGGGGGCTAGTGTCCAGTGGGCACTAGCAGGGGACAGTCTCTGAAATTAGGAGAGCAATGGGACTGCAGATGTAACTAGTCCCTGCACAGGGAAAGAAAGGGGCTGGAAAGAAGGGCAGGTTGTTTCTTATCTGTTATTTTGAATACCTATGCAGATGCATGCCGTCTGGGGGTAGATCCTCAGCTGATGTAAACTGTCAGATATGTTGACTTCAGTGGAGCCATGACAATTTACACCAGGCCCGTTGGCCTTTAATAATGAGGGTATTAGAACTTTTTAACTAAGGGTCAAATTTTTCAGAAGAGCTCAGCTCCCATTCGCCTTCTTTCATGTGGCCTAGAAACAGCAATGTCAGATGTCCAAGTCTAGGTTGGCAATCCAGTTAACTGCTTCAGGTGACACAAGTAGATGGCAGATACTAGCAGGATATGATTGTTTAGGACATTGATTGATGAAGCGTTCCATAATTTGAAGTCTGTCTCCTCAGTCTCAAATAGGAGTTTGCCTTAGTCCCCATTTATGGAGAAGGTAGGTGCATCTGCGATGTGCCATATGGATGCAATTCAAAGTGGACCATATTTTCCATGAGAGTGCAAAAGCCACTGGGTTCTTCAGCTGGGTTCTTGATGAGATGTTTGGAATGTTGGTGCCCTTCCACCTTTAGGGTGACCAGACAGCAACTGTGAAAAAACGGGACAGGGGGTGAGCGGTAATAGGCGCCTATATAAGAAAAAGTCCCCAAAAACGGGACTGTCCCTTTAAAAACGGGACATCTGGTCACCCTATCCACCTTGCTTGCCCTTGATCTTTGGGAGAGAACCCCAAATTTTCAAGCTCTTGCACTGCAAGTCAAAAAGCTTTTCTATAATTGAGTCAGAACGATTCCCTTCTAAGCACCTGGGCATAGGCCAGATTTTCCTAAGCGCTCAGCACTCAGAACATGATGACCTCTTTTGACAATCTGTCCATGAGTGCCTCAGTGTCGCAGAGCTGGGTGTGCAGACAGTTGCTTGGCTTGGGATTCTCTGTTCATGATTATGATTATGATTTAAAGAAAGAAAGAAACCTTGTAATGGAGAGGTCATCAAGATTGGTTGCTCTGAGTTTCTGGGAAATATCTGGTTGATGTAAACTGACACAATTTCTGCTGTGGAGAATGATTGAAAAGGGAAAGCTTACATAACCAAGGGGAAATTTCAACCTGCTGTCAGAGCTCTTTCTCCTCAGGGGACTAGTTACAATAAGAAGTGGATGCACACAAATGCTTTTTTGTTTGCTGGAATTCCCCAAGTTATCTTCCATTTCACCACTTCACTCCCGCTCTGAAGCATTTCTTGTTTACAATACCTGTGGTTATATAACCACTCTCTGGAAGATGCTGCTAGTGAGCCCATCTAATATCATTTTGTGCCAGCTGTTCTAGTGGATGTTAGTGGATTTGGTCTGGCTGAGGCCCATTTCTTAGTGGAGGTATATGGTACCAGACAGGCTCTAAAGTACAGTACAGGGTAAAAATGATAACTTCGCTAACAATCTTGACATTGAGATTTTTTCCCCCACTACTTCAAACTTGTTTTGTTGTACTAGTGTATTATGTCTTAGGTGTTTTGTCTGTGACTGACTTAGGCCATCATTATATATGCAGGAACTGTATCATTTTATATGCCTGCACCACATGGAACACAGTATTGGTACTTGATAGATAATCATTATTATTTTAATGAAGTGATAAAATGGTTTTAAATTGTGTCTAACAAACGTGTCTTCTGATGGTTCCAGTGTTCCGTGTATGCAAGACTCACAACTCACTGGGACTGGTTGGTGTGTGACCTTGAACAAGGGCAAGTTAGGCTAAGCCAAAGTGGCCTTGAAAGGCTGCATCAAACTGTCATGTCAAAGAGTAGTGAGCACATTCATCCTCATGTGAACTACTGTACGGACTGAACATTAGGAGCAGGATATATTAGCTGCCCAGCAGTAATGCCATTGCAGTATGGCTGATTTATGATGAGTAAATTCTACAGTAATCCTACTGATGATGCTTCAAAACATCTGTTCACAAAGCTGCAGTATCTTAGCTGGCACTATGGTTTACTAGGGTAAAGCCACACATTGGCTAGATCCAATTTCTGAATCTCTTTAACTGTGGTTATAGGCACTGTACAGAGATTTGCTTCTGTTTTTTTCCAGCAGTTTCATTACAGCAAAGCAAACTCATTTGGAAATGGTCTAAATATATCGTCCTTGATCCAGCAAACCACTTAAGTATGTACTTAAGTTTAACATTTTGCTGTAGCATTTGAAGACCACACTGAGTTAGCTTTAATAATCCTTGTTCAATGGGACTGCTCATATGCTTAAGTGCTTTGTTAGATTGGGGGGCATACAGAAAAAAAGCTGCAATTTGTGTATTTTAGAGGTCAGTTGTAAGGATTGAGAGCGATGGAAAATGTCACAGTACTGAAGGCTATATTAAGGACAAGATTTATTAGGTTTTGATTTATTCCAATATAAGTTTTATTATTAGCAATGAACTTTGGAACATATACAGTCACAGTGTTGATGCTGCCTTATTCTAATTTTAACATGACTAGTTCAAAGGGCAAGATCATTGGTTGATATTCAGTTCACCATATTATCTTTAATACTATTCCCTATAGCAGTAACTTACTAACACACAAACTACACACAAATAATAATTAGGACCTGACTTAAAGCCACACCAGGTTAATTGATTCCCTTCAGTCTTCATAATACCCACTATCTCTAGGTACTACTGGGGTTTGTGATCAGTGTATGGGGGTGTGATCTAGACACAAAGATGGATAGGAGACCTAAATGTTGAATTTCTTAACAGTTGAGCATTTTGGGATCAGCAACCAGTTCATACTTACATTTCACTGATTTCAGTGGGAATTAAATACATGGAATATCTGCAGGCTAGGGCTCTAAATTGAACCTCATTGTCACACTTTACATTAATATAGACTTTAATATGTCAAATTCTTTTGCATTTTTTCCAGACAGTGATTAAAAATGTAACTGAAAGTCTGTAGGTCCCTGTGGATCATTGGTACAACGATTCTAGCAACGCTTTTAGCACAAGATGCTATGATGATTGTAATGAGGTGTATTATAAACTTGTTTGTGGATTATTGACGCAGTATGCTTTTATGGTCACTTGTAACTGCATGAATTTAGGAGAACTTCAGTTCAGGAATCCTTGAGATGTTTATCACGTTGGTTGGAATTTGCATATATGTTTTAAAATGTGCTATATTCTACTCTGCACATCATGCAATATAAAGTCCTGCTCTGCGTTGCACAAGCGGGGAGGTAAGAGGATGCCTTTTCTTCCCAAGCAAACAGGGCAAGACCTGTCCATAGCACTTGAGAGAGAGTTAGGAGAGAAGGCAGTTAATACACATGCCAATTCACTTCTTCCCCAAGCGGGCATGATCTGCAGTTAGTGTGTATTCTGTGCGCAGATGCAAGCAGCCATAGGTGCATCACAGTGCATACTCCCAGCCTGTCCTGTTCACGGGAGCAGTATCTCCAGTCCCTTTCACTAATCCAGCCAGGACAGGATTAAGCCCTATGCATGTACATATAATGTGGTGCCCCTGGGTGGGTCTTAAATTTCAGAGATCCATCACAGCTTAATCCCCCTTCCAGGCCACCTCTTGAAATGTGACACCTCTGGGTGGGTTGTTGGAAGCAGAAATGGAAGCTAGGACCTCTGGCTCTATAAGTAGGGCCCTACTGCTTGAGCTAAAAGACCTAACTTTGTCAGCTCAAAACCAGTGGCAGACTCATAAACCTCTGCTCTGGCTACTAGAAGAGGACTGGGTGCATTTTTGTGTGTGTAAATAGTAAATTCACTGACAAGTGCATTTTTCAGGGCACCTAAACTATTTACAAAATTGGGTTGAATTCAGTGAATAATTCTAAAAGAAAAAAATGGAAACTTTTTTTGAGAATGTCAGAACTATTCATTTTGGCTATTTTGATTCAAAATGTTTTGATTTTTCATTGTGGAATTTAGCTAATTTGTTTAAAAACAAAACAAAACAAAAAGGGTGAAAAACACCTGAAAGCAACCCAATACAAAACAAAAAACCCAAAATGAAATTTTTACAATTTTTCAATTGTTTTGGTGAGGGGGAAAAATCAATTTTGGTTCAGATGAAAACAAATTTCTTTTGAGGGGGAGGGGATTTTTTGGCTTGGTCCCTGAATAGAAAAATCAATTATTCACTCAGCTCTAAGGAGGACAGAGAACCATATTGTGTGGCTTTCATATGTATTCCCACACACAAATAATTAACAAACACTTGTTAGAGGGAAGAATTAATTCTGTCCTTAATACCAATGGACAACTATTTCTGAGCAATAACCATGTGAAATCTCTCTCGTTCATCCCCCTCAAAATCTGGCTAGTTATTAATTACAAAATCAAGCATGTGTGTGTCAGAAACACCTACAGGTGTTAGTGACTCAAGTGACTTGCCAGCTACCATACTTTACCCATGATGCTTTAAGAGGGTATCCATAAGAGAATGTCAGCTGAATAATTAAGAAACAAGATGTCCGCTGTTGCCCTTAATTTAAAAGAATGGAGAATTTTAAACATTCAGCTTAACTTTGGCTCAGTGGCCTGGTGAGTTTGGAGAACCTTTTCTTTGTGAACTAGTTGGCCTGATGTGTTCTTGCTTCAAGTTCTCACAGCCCTACTCTGTTGATTTGTCCCGGTTCGACTGATTAAATCCGTGATTTAAATTACCTTGGTTTCTTACAACAAAGGAGGCTCTGGATGAAAGAAAATCTTTTAATCCTCCCAGCAATAGCCTTACATGACCTTCTAAACACACTATTAACTCAAAATTATTAGCAATATTTTGCAGCTGTCTTAAGAGGAGCTTATGAAAGAGATAGACCCAATATTCAAAAGATTAATTATGCTTGGATCTGAGGAAAGTATTATTCAGCACACAATTAAATGTTTAAAAATATACGTGGTGCTGTAGAATGTTAAATTAAATGGGAGGGTATGTTGATTAGTGGTTATAGCAGACCACAGTCAGCCCCCAGGGTTCAATTTCTAGTTCTGTCATCAACTGGTTGAGTGACCTGGTGGAAATCACTTACCTTCTCCACTCCAGTCTTCTTCCTCCTTCAGGAATTGTAATACTACTCCACTTACTGTATACCCAGGAGAACCAGACTTTTAAAAAATATCTAGTGATTGCCCACCTTGAGGTCACCTTAGAGGAGCCTGGTTTGCAGAAAGCATCGATCCTCTGAGAATCAGGCCCCTTTAAGTTGGGTCAGGTTGAACACTCAGAATCCATAGTTGTGTTTTAAAATTTTGTCCTAAAGTTCAGTCGGTGTTTGGTTGAAATCTACTATCATTGTACTGCTGTGTTTTATGAACCTACTTTTCAGTAGGTTGATTTTAAATTTTGCATCATAATTATCCACCAAGCTTCTATTACTTTGAGATGGCAGTCAATGGCTTCTTCTCTGGTTGAATTCTCTGCTTTCTGGATCACAAAGTTTGCTGTTTATTGTAACTTAGAACTCTTTTAGATTGTCCAGGTTTGGCTGTATTCATTACTAAACAAACACCTGACCGTTTAAAATCCCTCATGAGTATAGTAAACTGGGATTTCAAACCCTTCAATAGCTGGTCCCAGGATTTTTAGTTTTCTTGACCTTGAACCCTCAGGGCTGTAGATGTCCAGTATATTCTGCCCTTTGTTTTGAAACTGACCGTATCCTTAACCCAAATATTTCCAAGATACAATATGATAAGAGTGTATCTCACTGATCTTGTAAAATACTTTTGACATATCTGTATGCTGCCACTCCTTCACCTGTCCTAATTTCTCTCTTTCTTGAATAGACTGTATCCACTGTAACATTCAAGTTGGGAGACTCCTCCCAAATTTCAATTATGCTCACTTCTAGGATAGACTTCAGTAGCACAGCTAGTATCACTCACAGCTGGTCTTGCTTACTTTTTTGTAGCACTTGTATTTGTGCACAAACATAGGGACCCTCTTTAAAAAAAATATGGGGGTCAAACCTTGAAGCCTTTACTCAATCATACTCAATTCAGGGTTTGATCCAAACTGCACTCAAGTAAATTTGTTAGTCTCTAAGGTGCCACAAGGACTCTTCATTGTTTTTTCAAGTAAGTGGAAGTCTTTTGAGTTGGATCAGGGCCTAATTGCATAAAACTAAATTCATACCAAATTCTGCTTGCCTTTTAAAACTTCATCTGTGTTTCTACTAGAAAATTAAAAATATTTTTCACAATGTATTGATGTAATAAATGAGCATATATTTGAAGTCAAATGGTCATTAATAAATAACTATTTTATACCAACTCTATAATGTCTTATTTACCTGATTCAAATTAGTAAAAAAATTAGCTAAAGTTGTAGTAACCATTGACTTCTTTAAAAGCATGGGTCAGCCATATATGATTCAGCACGCCTTCCCATCAGAATCAACTCTTTGGATCGGCCAGTTTTTACTCAACCAAAGGGAGTCTCCATATTCTGAATTCAAAACTTGCACCGCTTGTAAAATTGGCCGTTAAGGATCAGTTTCTCCTGCGAGTGGCAGGAACACAGTTCCTATTCACTTCAGCTGGATTCTCCCCACACGGTGTCTCTCCCCAACAAGTTTGCCAAGCCACCATCCACTCCTCATTAAAGTTCCTTTAAAGTATACAATTCTTTCACACGACCCACTGATTTCCTTTTAGTCACTTAAGGGATTGAGACCAAAAAAAGCTAGGTGGTGGTGGTGGTGGTCTTCTGTATGTATACCTGCTGTGACTGAACAAACAGGTGATGGTGCTGTATTTCACAACAGAAATGGTTGATAAAGAGGGAAAACTGTCATTTGTTCAACTGTTGTTCCTGAATTTCAACAAACTCCACTTAACAATAATATTGTTGTTTGCAGTGTTGTTGTAGTTGTATGAAGGTATGAAAGAGATAAGGTGCTTGGGGAAATATCTTCTATTGGACCAAGTTCTGTTGGTGAACAAGACAAACTTTCGAGCTCCACGGAGCTCTTCTTCATGTCTGGGGAAGGTTCTGAAAAAGAGCTTTGTGGCGCTTGAAAGCGTGTCTCTTTCATTAACAGAAATTGGTCCAATAAAAGACATTACCTCACCCACCTTGCCTCTCTCAATAATATTGTTGTGAACGCACTTGTATCAGGGCTCATGCTTTTTAGGAAAATCAATTTTCCGGTAGGGGATGTGATAAAAAGGTTCTAATAATCTTAATAATCACGAAGGCTATGAGCCTTCAATTTGTTGCATACAGATGGACTGTAGTACCCACACTTTTCCCCACTAATTTCCATGGGGAACCTATGTGGGCACAGCAGTGCACCTGCACACAACAAATTGCAATATAGAGGCCCCAAATGCTCTCCTCCTTCACATTACCTCTTCTTAGCTTGAGCAGTTACCATTGTTCAGGGCCTTGCAGGTTGTTTCATTAGGAGGAGAAATTTATGATGGAGTCAGGTATTTCTTTGATGCAATCCTGTTTATTTACAAATAATGAAAACAAATTCCTGATTCTCTGAACACAGCAGAAATCAAACAGAAGTCAGTGTCTTTGCTCACAATTCCAGGCTTCTTTCCAGCCAACACTCTGCCCAAAAAGATCTTTTGGCTTTCTCTCAAGGCTTCACTTGTTGCCTATTGGCTTTCTGGTTGGCTTTCCTGTTGGCTGTTTGCTTCTGGTAGCTTCTGATTCACAGACACACACGATTCCACCAAACACTATCCAGCCCCTGCATGTGCCTTCAGGCCCGAGGGAAAACCCCTCAGACTGCATGGTCCAGCTCCTACCAGGCTTGCCATGCTAATCCATGATTTGGATGGTGGCTTCTGTTGTTGGGCTGTGGTTTCTATAATTGTCATTAAACAGAGGGACATTTAACTGTTCCGTCGTGTAGTCTGAAAGAAAGGGGGTTCTCATGCTCACCAGTTTCAAGAAAGTTTGTGACTGCCTATAGATCAGATTACCCACCATCCAGCATAACATGCTACAGTAGAAACTGCCTGTCTAGCATCTGTTATGATTTTCCCCTGAGCAGTATGGATTTCCATGGCTTCTGATGAGCTGCGTGCACCTCTCTAATTTTATGCTTGGCTTGTGATGCTTGGGGTTGGGTTGAAGCTCTGTATAGTTACACTAAGGGGGAAGAGGGATACGAAAGAAAACTGCCTTTATTCTATTTATCTAATTTGGGACTATGAATATTAATCATAATTGTACGGTGATTGCATGGTGTCACTAAAGGGTGGAATTAATGTTGTTTGGATTCCTTATCTGTACATTTCCTTACTTTAACATGTTTGGATTGCTTTTAAATTAAACCCAGAAAATTGGAGATAAACACAACATCCCTGTAGTGTTTATAAGTTTCTGATATATTTTCTCAATCTTAATTCCATTTTAACATAGTTTCCCCCCGCTCACCCTTGCAATGCATATGTTTTGTTTGCTGAGATGTAAAAGACAGCAGACAGCAGCAGCTGAGTAAGATATCTTCTTGTGCAAGGTAGTGTGGTGGGATTCTGAGAAGCCCTAATGTTTTCTTTTAATAACTACAGAGCCATGCAATGAAAATTGATATAGTGCTGTTCACACAAGGTGTCTCAGAGACCAAAATGAAAGGATTAATGGAGTGTGAAAGCAGAGAGAAATCCTTAATCCATACTTGAAAGCAGAGACTTTCAAATTTCCTGAGATCAGAAGGCAAAGAGTTAAAAATCTGCTGTATTTCAGTAATCCTAGTGCAGGACTTCCCAGTACAGGAGTACAAGTAAGGATCCTAAAAAGGCCTGTTCCTGTAAGACGAAGTTAAATAATGAAACGGGTAACAACAACTACTCAGAGCAGAGGGAGGAAGTAAGACCCAAGCACAGAAGAAATGCAGGATATGAATCCATGAACCTGCCTTTAAAGTCACCACCAGGATCTTCTAAAATCAACACAAAATCTTTACTGAAAGAAGCCAGTATAAAATCTCCAGAACAGGGCATGTATGGTGAATCAAGTCTGGTCCAATGTATAGAGGTGAACAGTTCTGAATAAACTGGAGTATTAATCAAATGAGCAAGCAGTTCACTGAAAAAATAATTTCCATAATCAAGCTTGTAATTTCTTGAAGAGTTCCTCTTCAAATTGCTGACCAGCACTTTGGGGGAAACTGAAGAAGAGACCGCTCCCAAAAGAATGTATCCAGATTTTGCACTGGATGTTGTACCTTGGGACAAGACATTCAAAGTTCAGCAACTATTGTTAACCCATGCAATGTAGGTATGTTCAGTAAAGCTGCGAGTTGCTTCCCTCAGTATCAAGATTTGGAAGAATTCAAGAAGATCTCAGTAACTTGAGATTTAATTTTTTTATTAAAGCTAATGTTAAAATTATATAATGCACAGGTTAAGGAGAGAGTGTCTGTACATCTGGGTATAATGCTTAAATGATCCAAAAGTAGAAAGTTTGGTTTGAAAGTAATAAATTACATATAGTATGTAATCTGCAACATCCCCAAATAAAGTTAATAGATTCAGCAATACAGTTAAAGTATTAGCATCCAAATGTTTGGGTACATCACTCGTGAAAGGTTATACTAAGCGTAGCTTTTGGAAAGCAAATATAGCAATGATTGTAGATTTTCCCTCATTAATTGAGAATTTAGGGTAGGTTGTCCCTCAGTAAATACAATACATCAGAGAAGTATTTCAGTTTTCTTCTTAGGACAAAGTCCTTCAGCCCCAGGAAGGGCCATTGAGTGCTTTGAACACAGCGGAACTGACGTGGTTCTGTTCAGGACAGTAGGAGTCATAAGGCAGAGTACAGCGACCTAGTGCATTTGTCTCTAGATGCATTTCATTCCCTTAAATGTAGCCTTTGAAAGAAAGTATTTCTTTGAATAACATTAGAAGGCCAGAAACACTGATTTACTGATGCTGAAACATCAGACTGCAAAAGGCACCAAACTGCAGTGATTTAGGAGTACTGAAGTCCTGCATTGGGATTACTCCCATGCAGCAGATTTTTAATACAAGATTGTTTAGCTTTGGTAACTACCTTAATTTAGACATAGAATTTTATTTTGTATAAATACATGAATTTGTCCTACTATGTTTGGGCCCTGGCTGGCCATTTATTGGAGATGTAGCTTATGAAATTCCTTTTGATAAAGTTGATTGTTCACTAGCTTTCAAAAGCCAACAACTGCTTAACTGGCTAAACAGTGAAATCACTAGTAGCTAGCCATTAACCTGAATTCAGCATTTTCATCAAAATCTTCTACATGTTTTGCATCTTCTCTTCCTTACGTTGGCAGTTGGAATGAATTCTTATTTAGAATTCCTTGCATGGCACATAACCTCATTTGATTTTTAAAAGGCAGCAATGCTATTATTTTAAAACAAAAGCTAGCAGATTGTGGAATTGTAAGCAACTGATGATTTTTCTTCTCTCTAAAGCACCATCCTAAAACAAGAAAAAAGAAGATCAAAATAGAGCTAATTGTGAAAACCTCTTTCAGCCATAGGGTCTGATTTCCCACCTAATGAAGTCAACGTGAATTTTACCATTGTCTTAAATGGGAGTTTAAGTGTATGCTTAGCTCTGAAACCCCCAAACCGGAATCAAATGGCAGCTTAATTATATCTCAAAGGGATTTTTATTAAAATAATGTATAAGTAAATGAATCAAGCAACACTGTTAGTTACATAAGATCTGGTAATACCGTAGGACAAATCTTGCTTCATTAACTATGTATATCTATCCATCTACAATGGTTGCACTTAAAAAGCTCATTCTGGTGTTAGAGTGATTCCTGTTTCCAGCAGCATAGTCTCAGGAAATGGTAGAACCTTTCAAAACCAGAATGGACTTTTAAAGTGCAACCATTGTAGGTTCTTATACCATGCCTACCATTATCTGGTATACTCACTATCTGGCATAGTATCTGATATACTCACATGTGTAGATACATTGAAGGCAAGTGACAGAGTAGAGTTTGGCAAGAATTTTTTACAGGAACTTTGATCTCTAAATAAAACTTTAAAAATATTTAAGATGGAATCCTATAAATTCTTCTCAGAACAATGCCAAATCCTGCAGCCCTTGCTTAGTCCTCATACAGGCAAATCTCCCATTTGCTACAAAGGGATCAGGCTCAAGTCTTGAGTACAGATTGCATGATTTGGCACAAAGAAAGTGGGATGGGAACTGGTTTATCACCTCTGACAATGAGATTGGACACTGCTGGAATCACAAATGAGCTCACTGTTTAACAAGATAGTGAATGCCAGCATGAAGCCGGGAAATGCCAATTTTAATTAAAAACTGCATTTTCAAATCAAATTCCTAGTTAACAAAGGGTGGGAAATTGCCATACATAACCTTCCTGAATGCTGCATTGAGAAAGGTGGGTGCAGCTTCCCCTTACGCGGAATTGTTGCTACCTTCTTTTCCCCCTCAAAAACAAAACAAAACAAACAAAAAACAGAAATAAAAGACTACATTGTCTGTGGAATCTCTTGTCCAGACAATATATTTCTGCTATGTTTACCCCGAGTAGACAGATTTTATTTTTTATTTTTTATTTCAGTATTAGCTACAGAGAAAACAGATGAAATTAATATGGCTATTGACATGAACCAATTGTCTGCCATTTGGAATCTACTGAGTATACAATTGTATAACTGAATCTTTTAATACATTTAAAAATATTTTTGTTTATTCCAAAGACAAGGAAGAAGGGTGGGGGCAGTGGACGGGGGAGCCAACAACAAAAACCCAAATTAGTTTAAGAACCAGCATGTCCCCTTACTTTAAAGAACACAGTAAACATTTCAAAAGTGCATGCCAGCTCATTATCTAACTCAGTCTTCATTGACTTCATAAAAAACAGCAGCAGTTAAGCAATGTTTGCCAAAAGCAAATTCTGGTACATGCATTGATGATAAAAAAAAAAAAAAAAAAGTGACATCCGCTCTGTACAGGTTCCTTAAGCTTGCCACACAGGGGCAAATCAACATTTCATCATTATCCTTTCTTTCTGTTGTTTAGCCATTTCCTGATTACTCTCCAGTCTGTTTTGATCATTGTTTATGCAAAGCTCTGGTATGATGTATGCTTCAAATTGTTAGCCAAGAACAAACCTCTCCAAGTGTTTAAAGATGTAGAAACAGCTTCAGTAACACAACTTTGAACTGAAAATTTATTAGCAAATATCTTTTACACAAATCTAATATTGTCAAAAAATCTGAAATTAATTTATGTCTGTATGGATTTCTTCTTCACATGCTCCTTTGAAGACCTAGTTTATCATTAGCTCCATGAATTTTTTTAATTAACATTGTTTCCCAGTGTAGGAATATATTAGGTGGATGACATTTTTTCAGTCAATACTTCATACTGTTTGCAGACAATAAGTGTATAAATGAAAAAAAAATATTTTAATATATTGTTACTTGATTAGTAACCACAAAAAATGGGGCAGATTCTGCAGATTATTCCCTGTGCAAAAAGTAATCCTTTACTCCCCTCTCCATCACGTATGTTCCTGGACACTTTTTGAATTCTATGGAGTTGGCAGTTTGCCTTGGCAGCAGTTGATTATTTTCAAAGAGATGCAGTCATACTTTTTAACAATTGTTCTTTAAATAGTTTAAAGAACAAAACACATTGGAAGCTGCTCCTGTTTTTTTCTATAGCTCCTTTCCAGGTTGTGTGCGCACATAGGTGTGTGTGTGTGTGTACATGTATTAAGAGTAGTATCCTTATAAATTTTTTCTGTCAGGATTAATGGTATGTTTGTGCCTATACTCGACATACATGGCCGCCACCCAAGTAAAATGCATATATACTATGTAATTTTGATAATCTGTTATGCTATTCCACTTGTATGCATTGATATGCTAGGTAGAGCAGGTAAAAAAGTAAATTTGTTTCATAATTTTTTTAAAAATAAGAGTTTTTTCATTTCAATTGAAATATTTAGTGACCTTTTTTGTTTTTTGAAGGAAAAAAATTCTAAATGAAATACATTCTGTTTTTTTATTTACTTTTGATGGGAAAAATCCCACTTTCTCTCACTTAAAAAAAAAAACCCTCCCCTTCTCTTCTTCTCCCCCTCTACTTTATTGGGTGAAAAGTAAAATATTGAAAAGTGGGATTTTCCTCACAATTCCAAAAGGGAAAATTTTGAAATTATTTGGGGATTTTTTTTCATTTAACACGCCAGCACAAACTGACAAATTTTGGTGAAAATAAAAACATTTCAAAACGTTTGTTATTGTTGAAACCTCATTTTGTGATAGGAAAATTATCGATTTCTTACATCTTTTTCTCTGGTGTCAGGCAGAACATGATTGTTTCAGTCCTGTGCCATAGTAGCTAAAGTAGAAACAACGCAACCTAGAAAGGATACTGACGTGGACAATAGAAACTTCACGGAGAGATAGAAGTATCTTGAAACAACAGAATGTAAAGAGGACATTGACACCAACTGCAAAAATAACAGAACCTAGAGTATCTTTATGGACAAGAGAAATAGTAGAAGTGGAAGTAACAACAGAAATAATGAAAGATAGAAATGGACAGAGTTGGTGGCAATTGCATGTAGAAGTGTCATAAGTAACACCAGCATCTGGAAATGGGTGACATGGACAACAGAAACAATGCAACTGGGAAATTACAGTGACATGAGATTCTGAATGCCTTTCTTGTTGTGGGCTCAGTTGTGACCCCACTGCATACCCACACAAAGAAATAAGGAACTCCTTTACTCCTCAGCCCAGGCTGCCCACCTTGCAAGACCCAGTGTGGTGGGGGCAGAAATTGTTGGTGGGCTGCTATGATGACTCCACAATGCCATCCACAGCCTCAGAAACCACCCTGACATTATCATCAAAGAGGCTGATAAAGGAGGTGCTGTTGTCATCATGAACAGGTCTGACTACCAGAAGGAGGCTGCCAGACAACTCTCCAATACCAAATTCTACAGGCCACTTTCCTCAGATCCCACTGAGGAATACACTAAGAAACTGCACCATCTACTCAGGACACTCCCTACACTAACACAGGAACAAATCAACATACCCTTAGAGCCCCGACCGGGGTTATTCTATCTACTACCTAAGATCCACAAACCTGGAAATCCTGGACGCCCCATCATCTCGGGCATTGGCACTCTCACTGAAGGACTGTCTGGATATGTGGACTCCCTACTCAGACCCTACGCCACCAGCACTCCCAGCTATCTACGTGACACCACAGATTTCCTGAGAAAACTACAATGCATTGGTGACCTCCCAGAAAACACCATCCTAGCCACCATGGATGTAGAGGCTCTCTACAC